>NC_059375.1:43387107-43499607 GCF_019703515.2 Myxocyprinus asiaticus
TGCTGTATCATGTTGACTTCAAAGAAGGAAAACAACAGGTTTTACTAAAACATATCATGCAAGATGTGCAGCACACATACCTGTAGACACACATACTGACTGCGGTGCTGCGGGTAGAAATGCATGAACACAGAGTGGGGGTGGACGCAGCTGTTGTCCTTGAGTTGAGCAGCTCCCTACACACACAAAGACAAGCCAACAAGCCGAAAAGTGCTCTAAATTTCACCTAATCTCTCATAATTATAATTTTGAAAAGAACTTATTACATTGATGTGGAAATAAGCAGAGAAAACAAAAGTTGTATGACATTGAAACTTGAGGGACACTCTGAAAGGACAAAAACAGCTGATGTAATGTGACACTTGTTTGTATGTTTCTCTGAGTTCCTTGACTGAGATGCTCAATGGGCCAAAGATTCGCAATGGACGTTTATTTTCCATGGAGATGTTCTTGGATAAAAGCACTGAATGTTCTGTTCTTTTTAGTTCAAGCTGGGATGTTGATTGTCCATTCTGTATTCCACAAAAGGGCGTTTCTAACCCTATACACATACCGCTGGGTCCTAACGCCTGGGATGTAGTTAATTATTGTGTGAATCTCATGAAAAACAAGTGCAGCTCACATTACACCACAATACCTAAAGGGGGTAAAAAAAGAAAAATATTTTGCATAAATGAAATCTGTTTTTTTTATTATATTTTTATTTTCATTTTAATCAAACCCCCCAAGAAATAAAGAAAGAAAAGAAAAGAAAAATATTTTGCATTAAGAAAACGAAGTCTGTTTTTCGGACCATTAAGATTTTATTTTTATTTTCATGTCAATCAAACCCCAAAATAAATAAATAAAAATAAAAAGATTTTGCATTGAAAAAATGAAGTCTGTTATTAGGATCATTAAGATTTAAATTTTATGTCAATCAAACAAAAACAAAAAATACATAAAATAATTTTTTTTTTTTTTTTTTTTTTATCAAAATATTTTGCATTACGAAAATGAAATCTGTTTTTAGGACCATTAAGATTTTATTTGTATTTTTATGTCAATCAAAACAAAATATTAAGTCTGTTTTTGGGATCAAGTCAAGTCATTTTTATTTGTATAGTGCTTTTCACAACCCGAATAATTTCAAAGCAGCGGTGGCGATTGTAAATGAGAACGCCCCGAAGTTGTTGACCGGGGGTGGGGGGGATTGGGTTGCTGGTGGTGCCTCCTGCCGCCCCCCTACAAGATGCCACCCTGGGCAACTGCCCATGTCGCTCATGCCTAAATCCGCCCCTGCATGTAGTAGTGGGAGTTGGACATCAGGCAGGTCCGGAGTCTAATCTGGCAGGTTCTGGTAACCTCAGGATATGTATCCCGAGGATAAGACAAGGAAACAAATAGAATAATATTAGCATAGATGCCATTCACTTTAAAACAGGATTATGGAATATGAGAGTATGTGTCGTAACTTAGCAATATTTCTGAGGTGGAAATGTGGTTTTCAAAGGACAGAATGGTATCAAATATAACACCTAAGTCCTTCGCTGTTGAAGACGATGTAACAGTACATCCATCGAGAGTCAAATTATATTTTATCGTCTCTGTTTTGTCGAAATTGAGCAGAAGGAAATTTCTAGCCATCCAATTTTTGATATCATTGATAAAATCTGCTAACTTGGAGAAATGTGAAATTTAATTGGGTTTTGAGGAAATATAAAGTTGGGTATCATTGGCATAACAGTGAAAACTAATTCCACGGTTCCTGATAATGCCTTCCAGGGAAAGCATATATAAGGAGAAAAGCAGAGGCCCTAAAACTGATCCCTGTGGCACTCCATACTTAACTTTTGTTTGATTTGACAATTCCTTGTTTACACAGACAAAGTAGTAGTGGTCTGCTAAATAGGACCTAAACCATGCTAATGCAAGTCCACAAATGCCAACATAATTCTCAAGCCTATTTAAGAGAATGTTGTGATCTATCGTGTCGAAGGCAGCACTAAGATCTAAAAGCACTAGAAGAGAAACGTAGCCGTGATCAGATGATAAGAGTAAGTCATTTGTAACTCTGATAAGTCTCTGTACTGTGATGGGGCCTAAATCCTGACTCAAATTGTTCAGATATACTATTTCTCTGTAGAAATGAACATAGCTGGGAGGATACTACATTTTCTAGTATTTTCGACATAAATGGGAGATTTGAAATCGGTCTATAATTAGCCAATTCTCCAGGATCAAGCTGTGGTTTCATGATAAGTGGTTTAATAACTGCTTTCTTAAATTTTCTTGGGACATGCCCTAAGGAGTTAATAATATTAAGAAGAGGTTCTGATATTACAGGAAACACCTCTTTTAATAGCTTGGTCGGTATTAAATCTAACATACATGTTGTTGATTTTGATTTTTTGTTAGCTCATCATGACCTATGACAGCAAAGGATTGAAGTTGCTTATGGGGAATAATATGAGACACTGTCTTCAGAGGTGCTATTGCAAATGGTTGCATAATTCCAATTTTGTTTCTGATGATTTCAATTTTATCAGTAAAGAAATTCATAAAGTCATTACTCTTGTGCTGTGACGTGATATCTGGTTCAGTTGAGGCTTTATTCCTTACGAATTTAGCCACAGTACTGAATAAACACCTAGGATTGTTGTGGTTATTTTCTATGAGTTTGCTAAAATATTCTGACCTGGCAGCTTTTAGTGCCTGACTGTAGCTACAGACACTATACTTCCATGCACTGCGAAATACCTCTAATTTTTCGAGCTGCTCTCTTGAGAGCATGAGTGTGATCATTGAACCGTGGTGCGGGGCTTTTCTCTTTCATTTTCTTTAATCGAAGGGGGGTGACACTATCAAGAGTGCTAGAGAAGATTTATATTTTCTGTGATTACATCAAGTTCTTCTACATTTTTTGGTTTATTGAGTATTTGAGACAAATCTGGAAGGTTATTAGTGAAGCTATCGTTATTGGTCGAAAGAATAGTTCTACCCGATCAATAACATGGCGTAGCCTGAGTGATGTTTGCTAAGCGCAGCATATAAGAGACGAGGTAATGATCAGAGATGTCATCGCTCTGCGACAGAATTTCTATAGTATCAACATCAACTCCATATGACAGAATTAAATCTAGCGTATGATTATGGCAGAGTTGGTCCTGTCACATTTTGTCTGACTCCAAGAGAGTTGTGAATATCAATAAATGCTAATCTCAATGTGTTATTTTCATTATCTATGTGAATGTTGAAGTCACCAACAATTAAAGCTCTATCTACAGTAACTACAAGATCTGATAAAAATTTGCAAATTCACCAAGGAAGTCAGAATACGGCCCAGGTGATCTATATACTGTAGCCAGGACAAAAGACGACAGAGATTTTTTATTTGTATCTGACGGTGTCACATTAAGCATTATTAGTTCAAAAGGCATAAACTTATATCCTGTCCTCTGAGTAACACCAAAAACGTCACTGTAAATTGTAGCAACACCTCCTCCTCGACCTTTCAGGCAAGACTCATGTTTATAACAATAACCTGGAGGAGTAGATTCATTTAAACTAATATATTCATCTGGTTTAAGCCAGGTTTCAGTCAAGTAGAGCACATCCAAACCATGATCTATAATTATTTAATTTACAATAAGTGCTCTGGATGAAAGCGATATAATGTTTAGTAGCCCTACCTTTATATGGTTTATCTTGAATTTTGTTGTTGTAATTTTCAAGTTTGATATCAAATTTTTCTAAATGGTTTAGTGAGGGTTTTGTGATTGGTAGATCAGGAAACAGACACAGACTCTATATGATATTTAGTTTATGTGATCTGTGTGATGTCTCATGTCAGCTAGCAGACTTTTGGATAAGCCAGTTTGATCAGAAAGATTACATTTTTATTTTCATGTCAATCAACCCCCCCCACCCCCACATAAATAAATAAATAAATAAAAACAGAAAAATATTTTTCATTAAGAAAATTAAGTCTGTTTTCAGGGCCATTAAGATTTTATTTTTATTTTCATGTCAATCAAACCAAATAAATAAATAAATACACAAAATACTTTGCTTTTAGAATATTTTTTAATTAAATTTTTATTAAATTTAATATTTTGCATTAAGAAAAAAATCTGGTTTTAGGACCGTAAAGATTTTATTATTTATTAATTTAATTTTGTTAAAAATTAAACAATTCAATTGTAATGGATTTTTGTAATTAAACTGAAATGCCTTAATCTAAAAAATAGGCTAAAATATTTATTTTATTTTATTTATTTTTAGTGTAAGCACATTTTCCCCACAAAGTTTCATGGCTGTAATGCATCCTAACATTTTACTTTAATTTTTATTTTTATTTATTTATTTATTTATTTATTTTTGTAATTCCAAAATTCTCAAGGATTCTCATTACTATAATACAGTAATTTAAAACTAATATAATACAGTGATTTTTTTATTTACATCATCCTAAATTAATTTAATGCTACTGTGATGTGTAAACACTTTAAATATCAATATGTTCTCACAATGGCTTAAGAGTCATGAAGATGTCACAATACAAACATAAGATTCATTTTATTCAAGCAACATAAAATTTCTCATTCTTCTTGTTGATGATTACAAAAGCACAAAATCCCTGCACATGTAGTTCTGTAGGTAAATGACAAGATCTACATCAATAAAACTCTGTTGCTTTAAGCCCATAAAATATATGAGCGCTCTATAAGTAATATGTAAATGAGGATGGGACAGTACAGTATGTTTTGTTCCTGGATGGAGTACACGTGTCTTTGTTTTCTTGTGGTTCCTCCCTGAGTCAGAAAGAGAACTGTTTGTCTGACTCTCACGTGGGCTGAAAGTACATCTGTGAAGTCTGGCTTCCTGCCAAACACTCTCCCTTATGTGTGAGCAAATGTACATCATATATGTAGAAATGTGTGCATGCATGCTTAAACAAACAACAGCATAAAATTTAGCTAAATTTAGAAATGTATCTGGACGATTTCTGGAGAGGGTTTCTCGGGTGCTGGAAAAACAACATCAGCCAACTTTATTTGCTTTAATTGCTTAATGCTTCATCCTGAAGAAATATTTTACTGTTCACAGTTGAAGTGGTCAAAGGTTTTCAATCAAATGGACAAAGAGCTTTAAATTTTAACCAGAATTTCATGGAAGTTCATTACAGCTGAAGTGGTTTAAAAGATCCAAAGCAACCTTCAGTAAAGTAATTGCTAGTAGCACTCGAGTAACTTCCAGGATGTCTGTTTACAGCAGAATATTGTGATTTTAATAACACTCCAGTTTAGAGTTAAACCTGCAAGCCTAAATAAACATGGGATTTATTTAACTTGTTTTATCATCCACAAGGTGAAAATAATAAGTGAGAGATCTCTTTATAAAGTAAAAGGACACCTCTCTCTACTTTAGCTGCATGATTTGAGGAACCTTTCTATCACACAAATGCTGCAGGATGACTTAGTATTTACTGTAAGAGGTTAGGAGAACGTTAGGAGAACGTTAGTAAGACTTTAGAGAAACGTTCTCCAAACCTACATGGAATGTTCTATTTCCATATAAAAAATTTTTTTTAAAAAACGTTCCTGGAGAACCAAGAGAGAATGTTAGAATGTCCGTTCTGGGAACATTCTGGGAACCAAAAACTATCGTTCCCAGAATGTTGTGGGAACAGAACACACATCTGCACACAAAACAGAGAACAGAACTTACTAAACATGTCTGAAGAGTTTGTAGTTGAAGAATTGATGCATTTCTATGCCCAGCCTTATTTTGTTGAACGGAGTTACTCTGAAATCAAACAGAAACATAGAGGAGGCTACAGGCAACCACAGTCACACCGTGTCCTAACCTGACGGCAAACGACACACGATAAAAGGTATATTTCCTATGGTAATCAGAGTTTTTGTCCTAACCAGCAGTGACGAGCGACAAAACATTCTATCGATTGCTTGTTTTCTATTTTCGGCATCATGCGGGTAACTCTGCCCACTGTGAACCGGCACCGGTCCAAATATTTTCAAAAAAATAAGGCTGGGCATAGAAATGCATCAATTCTTCGACTAAAAACTCTTCAGATGATAAGTTATGCTTTCATAACAATCATGAGTCTAATGGAATAATTTATTAGACTTCTGAATTATACTTTTGTGTTCTTTTGAAGCTTGAAGAGGTGGTCACCATAAACTGCCATCTTATGGTTGATGCGGCATGCAAATTCACAACAGCTGTCACAGGAGGCTGAAATTCTTCCTGCATGTCTTACATGTCAGTAGATTACTCGCAGCTTCTGCGTCTGGCAAGAATGATACTGTGAAACTAAACAGCGCACACACACAGACAAGCTCTGTTCCAAACACTTGTGAGCTGCCTACCTAATGGGGCTGGCTGATATGTCAAAAAATTACAGCTCCATATTTTTCAGCCAACTGATGATATTCAATAACATATCTTTTTTATTTTCTCCCCTTTTCTCCCCAATTTGGCATGCCCAATTCCCAATGCGCTCTAAGTCCTCATGGTGGCGTAGTGACTCGTCTCAATCCGGGTGGCGTAGGACGAATCTCAGTTGCTTCCGCGTCTGAGACCGTCAATCCGCGCATCTTATCACGTGGCTTGTTGAGTGCGTTACCGCGGAGACTCAGCGCGTGTGGAGGCTTCACGCTATTCTCCGCGGCATCCACGCACTCAACAAGCCACGTGCCCCACCGAGAGCGAGAACCACATTATAGTGACCACGAGGAGGTTAACCCAACGCGACTCTACCCTCCCTAGCAACCAGGCCAATTTGGTTGCTTAGGAGGCCTGGCTGGAGTCACTCAGCACGCCCTGGGTTCGAACTTGCGACTCCAGGTGTGGTAGTCAGCATCAATACACGCCGAGCTGCCCACGCCCCATCCCCGTAGGCTATATGTATATATATATATATTATTCTTGTTGCACTTTAATCTGTCTGGGATAGTATTTTTCTGATATGACTGATGCAGCACTTTTCGTGTTACTGTTTCCTTAAGATTAATCACTTGTGTTGTATTATTCCTGTTTCGTAAGTTGCTTTGGATAAATGCGTCTGCCAAATCAATAAATGTAAAATGTTTTAAGCTAAAAAAAACACACAAGTCATTTAAGTGAATGAGTGATAGAATGTGTAAATATTGCATCATTCTTCCAACACACAGAAGAATCCACACGAAACCAGCACAGACTCTGTGTCTCGCTCACTAAGTGTCTTCAAGGCGTGTTTGACACCAAGCAGAGGTTAAATCTAGAACTTCAGCGGTTGTTGGCAAACCCATTTGTGCTGAGCTTTGTAGAAAAAAAGTGCAAAAAAAATCACATGCATTTTCAAATGCACCACATTATATTATATTGATTACATTGTGCCATCTCTGCAGTAAATGCACTCTACATTTTGATGTGTACTAACTTCCTAAAACCAACACAAGTCAATTTTGCACAGAAACAGACATTTAAAGGGCAATGTAACAAGGGTAAAATGGGCAAGGAGGAGGCGGGAACCAGCTGAACAGTCAAAATAATATTTAATGAAAACTTAAATAGACAAAACACAAACACACACACGGCAGCTGCTTGTGGCTCTCTCTCTCCCTAACTGTTGCATCTGGCTCAGCCTTATCCCTCTCCTCAGCTGATTAGCCCAATTGGGGGCCGGCCCTGCCCTCCTCATCACACTCCTCCCATCTTTGCCTCAGGCCGGGGAACCCGGCTTTCCCCGCCTTTCTAGACCTGGGAGGGAGACAAGGGGAGGGAAAAGGGGAGAGGGAAAGAGTGAGGCGGAGAGACAGTGAGAGAGAGAGAGAAGAGAGAGAAAAAAAATTGCTTGCCATTTCCCAGACACGCCGTCACCTGGTCTTCGACCACTCCTCCACTCTCTGGCGGACGACAGCCGCTCCTACCCAGGCGGACCAGAGAGAGTCCTCCGACCCCTGGTGGATGGAATGCCCCTCTGCGTTCTGGCGGCCGGTAGCGAGCCCCTCCACCCCTGGCAGCGGCTCTATCGCTCCAGATGGCCAGCAGCGACTCCTCCGTTCCCCGGCGGATGGCCGTGGCTGCTCCTTTGGGCGGACGGCAGTGGTTAGGACTCCACGACAGCGCATCCCTCCTCCTTCCCGGGCTTCGGCACCAATGTAACAGGGTTTAAAATGGGCAAGGAGGAGGCGGGAACCGGACGAACCATCAAAATAATGTTTAATGCACACATGGCAGCTGCGTGTGGCTCTCTCTCTCCCCAACTGCCGCATCCAGCTAGGCCTTATCCCTCTCCTCGGTTGATTAGCCCGATTGGGGACCAGCCGTGCGCACTCACGGCCCGGCCCCACCCTCCTCCTCGTCACAGGCAATAAATCACTTTAGAGGAGTGTTGGTGTATTTATGTAAGTTAAAGAAATATTCTAGGTTTAACCCTGTAAAGCCTGACATATGAAAGAATTGTCAGAAAATGATTATTTATTTATTTTTACATTAAACTGTTTTTAGTACCATTAGACAAACTATAAAAAGAAAAGAATAAAATTGCACATTTTATTTATGTATCTTATTTGATGCATTAGGCTTTAAAGGTCATTATCCTCCTGAGGCCCAGCAATTCATTTATGTGTAGGACATTTATGTAAGTTTTGCTACAGTGGTAAATCTTGGGGTATTATCAGAGGACTCCCTGGTCTTTTCAGAGATACCAAATGTTTGAGAGTTTGACCATGACAACTTCCTCTCCTTGATCTATAAATATGGATTGAAATGCATCACAGTTCAATTCAGCACATCAAATACAACATGAATAAAATATTTTTTTATCAATAAACAATTATTAGCATATGTTTAATATGTATATGTACAATATTGACTTTGATACATGGATTCAAAGGGGCTTTTTCAATAAAATAATATACAAAATTTTAACCAAGCACAAGTTGCTTATATTCAACAAATACTCATTTTAAAATATCAGTAACAATATAATCATTACTGTCACTTTTACTTTATTAAAATAAGCTGTCATTTATCCCAACATAAGAGTCACTTTTCGTGCAAGTCCGTTGCCATTATAAATAGATCGATATAAACATTGAAACCACTTTTTTCACATATAACCACTAGATGGTGCCATAAACATGTGACACTTACATAACATAGATTGTTTGACTCGTCAGCTTGAACAGAGAGTGAAACTGGAGCCGTCAAACGTTGCGTATCATATTTAATACACACGCCGTTATAGGGTTAATACAAGTTAAGCTCAATCAACAGCTTTTGTGACATAATGTTGATTAGCACAACAATTATTTTTGACTCGTCCCCCATTTGAAAATAAAAGCAGAAATCTGGGTTACAGTGTGACACTTACAATGGAAGTCAATGGGGTCAATAATCTGTAACCATTAAAATACTCAATGTTTTAAAATTATAGACACACGACATAAACAATATGTGTGTTAACATGATTTCAGTGTCATAAAATCACTTACTAACCGCATCTGTGTAAATTTATAGACAGTTTTACAACTTTTTTGCCATGATGATGCAATGCCATAAACCTCAGAACCCTAAAACATCCAGAAACACAAGAATTTAAACCACTTCACAGCTCAAATAATGCACAAGCTTTAACAGAATTAATGTAAGTGCTTTAGTAAAATTATAAGCTTCACATTTCTGCCTTTAAACCCTCCAAAAATGGACCCCACTGACTTCCTTTGTAAGTGCATCACTGTAACCTCCATTTTTGCTTTTTTTTAAAGAAAAGAAGGGACGAGTTAAAGTTATTTTTTGTGGTAATCAACATTATGATGCTGTCGATTGAGCTTAACTTGTATTGACTTCTATTAACTGAAGTGCATGTAAGATTTCCAGCGAGCTGATATTCAAACGTTTTATCCTTTAGGGGACACACACCCTTCATTGGCAAACACAAGAGGTGGAAAGGGCCTGTTGGTGTGGGACGGCTGTTTGTCCAGCGTCAGACCAAGTTTTAACTCTTTCAAACCTCCTCCGAAAGCAGTTCTCACACAAGCTCCCCTTTTACTACCTTTACTTTTCTAAAGGGATTTTTTTTTAGCTGTTAAACTCAGTAAAATCAAATAAAGCCAAACCTCAAATGAGAATAAAGTCATTATGATTTATTATAAACATTATTTTCACTTCTTAAAAGTTTGTTGGCTCTTTTCTAACATTCTGAAGTGTCTGAAAACATATATGTGTGTGTGGACTTTTTTTTATTATTATCGAGTTTTAGGTGAATTTGCATAAAGTGTATATCTTATACACTTTACATGTTTTTCACTATTTTTAAACAGCTTTTTTGCCTTCACTGGATCATTTTAAATGACCCTGTGTTGTTGCAAATGCATTTAAAAGTGCAACTCTGCCATTTGGGATAAAAACTGCATGCATAATTATAAAAATGTCATTTAAAATAGTTTCAGGTGGAGTTTATCATGTCACACCACACTGAACATCCTACAACTTCCCAAAAGTATTTCATGTCAACTGCCCATTGTGCTAAATCACCTAAACATGTAAAACTGTAACTGAAAGCTTTTCTGAAATTCTGAAATGTGATTTATTCAGTGATGTCATCAGTCATGTTGCTGTTCTGCACGCAGCTAGTTTCAGTATTGCACAATACAAACTGAAGTGTCGTTGCGAGATGCAAATCACTAAAGTCCAGTCAAATGGGAAACAAATGAAGTGGACGTCAGATTTGCCAGTGTATGTCCTGTGTGAAGACAACAATCACCCACCTCCTCCACTGCAGACAATAGACGGACTGCAGAAGCTCACTGATCAGCGACATTCGTGTTGCCAGGCGAAGTTGAGACGCAGAAGACGTGACATAAACGCTGATTGGCTGTAAAGTGGTAGGAGGCGTGGCCAGCGCCAGTGGCTATATAAACAGGCGGTGAACGCGTCATTGCGTCAGTCTCTGCAGAGACACACACCACTGCTACTGCGCTCGCTTCATCACACACGGCTTTGTTAGTTTCCGTACTGTTTAATCGGCATAAAACCCACCGACAGTTCATCACATCTGAGGAGGCATTTAACTGTTATAAACTGCACAATATCGGTAAGTGTTATTCTATTGTCTATATGGTTTAAAACGTGCAAATAGAGTTGCTTTTCATTGTCATGCACTGGCTGTTCATTCAAAGCCAGATCAACAATAGACCCACTTCAGTAATAACATTATTGTTAATCAGCCTTGCAGGATTAATAACATAATGAGTGTGCAAAAGTGTGTTTACAGTTTTAATGCACTTAAAAATGTTCTTAGACTGGAGAACAGTCTTTGTCTTGTTTCCTAGTACAAATAATAATAATAATAATAATAATAATAAAATCCTTAAAGATGTAGTTATTCGTAAATTCATAAAGCATTAAGATTTGTTTTAAGGAAATATATCTTGAATTAAGTTTCTCAACCCACTGGCAAATGGCTTTTGTTTTATGCGTGCAATTAAATAAATATCGATATCGCGATTTATTGTCAATATCGCGATACTTTAGATCGATGTATCGATATTTATATTAAACTATTAATATACATGTAAACACACAAAGTTGGCACACTGTTACTTCCAAATCAATTTAATGCTCTCATCCAGAGACATTTTTTTTTTGAGCTACTTTGTCTTCATCAGACAGCAGTATATTATCGAAATATACTGAAATTAATTGGGATTTAAATTGGAATTTATTCGTAATCTAATTAAATCATAATATTGTGATGTATCGCAAGTGGCATAGCCACCCAATATATCGAATAGTGACGTGTATTGCAATACGAATTGCCAGGCCGACTAAATTTAGTTTGATTTATGCTGAATAAATGTTTTGTTTTTTTTTATTATTGTTTTAAGTGTATGTATGAAAAAAAAAAAAGTGGAGAAATTTCTGAAACCTAGATAATTTTTTTTGCAATTTTGTTGAACTTGCCAACTGTTTGCCCACTCCCTTTAATAATAATAATAATAATAATAATGATTATTTTTGTCTTCAGTATATTTGGACGTATCCAGGGCCGAGTAATGCAGGAACTGCTGACATCAAGCTTTTCCTCTGAGGACTCTAGTCTTCCATCCACACCAACATCTGACGCTTCATCCAAACGTTTGTCCTGGAGCAGATTGATGCAGAAACTCCACAACAGCCAAAGTCTGGACTCCGAATCGGATAGCCACAGTAGCACAGACGATTCTTCAGATGCAGGTGAATGTATAGGCCTATCACATTTCTGCACATTAAGTTTCGTAAAGGCCACTTTTTGGAGGTTAACACTTGCGCTTAACATTTGTTTATCTCTCAGGTTCAATATCCCTGCCTGATTCATCTGAATCTGACCTGTTTTTCGATCCCATGGAAGAAGCATTGTGTAAAGAAGTAGTACAGCTCATCGCACTTAACCTGACCGAAGCTAAAGACGACGTCTTGCACTGCTCCAAACTCCTCATACCCGAGAAACTTCTGGAGCACATCGGCCAAGAGCTGATGCATCTGTCCATCAGCGAGCCCTGTGGCCTGCGGGGGGCGCTCATCGACCTGTGCGTGGAGCATGGGGGCAGTTGTGAGGCTGCGGGACAGATTGCGGTTGACCGTTATCTGGTGCCCACCTTTCAGCTGACTCTGGTGCTACGGTTGGACTCCAAAGGGATCTGGCCGAAGATCCAGGGGCTTTTCGCAGGACGCTTGCCGGCGTCTCCGGTCGTTCGACATGCACTTAAACTGAGCACTGGATTTAGAGTTATTAAACAAAAACTGTACAGCTCAGAAGAGCTTCTGATAGAAGAATGCTGAGACTGTCAATCATGGACCTTTTTCTAGTTTTTTTTTTAATTCAACTTCTTGTAACCATTTGGCCTTTTGCCCATATGAGGCCTGAAGTTATAATAGTGTTGTATGACTGTTTGAAGCAACCAGTTTAAACTAGCAATTGCTCCATTTTCTACCAGGGCATTTTTAAATGATCTATAAATGGACTAGAAAGACTATGTATGGTGAATTTGTGAAACGTTAAGGTTGTACTGAGGCATAGTGGACTAAAGCACTGAACTGGTAAGCAGAAGGTTGCTGGTTCAATCCCCACAGCCACCACCATTGTGTCCTTGAGCAAGGCACTTAACTCCAGGTTGCTCCAGGGGGATTGTCCCTGTAATAAGGGCACTGTAAGTCACTTTGAATAAGTGTGTCTTGATGCAAGAACATGCCTTTAGATCAAATGGAAGAGGTACCTTTTAATTTATTTCTAAACAATCAAATGCATATTCCATGCATACTATTTATTTGATATTCAAATGCAATGCATAATGTTTTTGTACTTCCATTTAAAGAAATGCAGAAAATAAATTATTTTTTGAAGAAATGATCCCTTCTTTGGTTTGCTCCTTTTTAATAGCAAGGTCACTGTTTTTGTTTTTCAGATTAATCATGATTTCATTTGAAAGCTAGCAATCTCAATTCTTCAAGTCTCAAGATTTGTCTTTTACTCTGCATGCATTTCAAACTAAAAGCAATTAAATAAAACAAAATACTTTAATTGCACAGTTCAATTTAATGTTAAAATTGAAAAGTTTTGGCATAACTTGTGTTTTCAGTGGCTAAGTGAAAATGTAAGGTAAAAGGCGGTTCCATGCTAGCTGCCTTTAAATTCCCAGCATGAACCAAAGATGCTCCAACATGATGCTTTTTTTTTTTCCTTTTTTGTCCTTAAAGTGCCTTTTTAAATGCATTAGAATCATGTCACAACATGACAAGTTTTTTTTTTTCCTCCCCGATTTGAAATGCCCAATTTGCCCAACTCCTCGTGGTGGCGTAGTGACTCGCCTCAATCAGGGTGGCGGAGGACGAATCTCAGTTGCCTCCGCGTCTGAGACCGTCAATCCGCGCATCTTATCACGTGGCTTGTTGAGGGCGTTACCACGGAGGTGTAGCGGCTTCACGCTATTCTCCGCGGCATCCACGCACAACTCGCCACGCGCCCCACTGAGAGTGAGAACCACATTATAGCGACCACGAGGAGGTTACCCCATGTGACTCTACCCTCCCTAGCAACCGGGCCAATTTGGTTGCTTAGGACACCTTGCTGGAGATTCGAACTCGCGACTCCAGGTGTGATAGTCAGCGTCAATACTTGCCGAGCTACCCAGTCCCTCATATGTTCAGAATTTTACCATTTACAGCATTAGCTGGGAGAGAATTGCATATGTGATCAAGTCTGACATAAATTTACCTAAATAAATTAGAATGGAATCAAATCAGGAAATCAGAATTTTATAGCCATAGTTGTGAATGGGTCATCATGGACCACAAGGAAAACTAAATGCAACTAAGCATATAATCATGCATGGTTAGGATGTCAAAATAAACAGGCGCAGCAACTTTTAGAAGTGAGAAAACACTTTTCATACCTGTTTGTTGTTGATATGAAATACTGTGAGTGTTGTATAGATCGTTACAAGTTCATCTGTTGTCTTTATGCAGCTTTATTTTAATTCTGGATTCTAATTGAATTTTTTTTGTTTACACTAGTACGCTACATTTTTAGGGACTGAAGCAAAACCAGATAAGAGTACTGCAACTTTACTCACTTTATAGTATTTTTAGCCATTTACTGATAAGCATTTTTTCAATACTTTTGATCAATATCCGACACAACTGAAGTTGCTAACTTTCTCTCTGCTGATCTGGCCCTTTAAAAGTTTCTTTTTTTCACATGGGTGACTCTGAACGTGCTGAAAGTCATGACTCAGCCGACGGTGGCATCAGCTGACATCCTGCGTCTAAAACACGCTTCACACACACCCACCACAAACAGTGGCAGGTACATCTTTATTAGTATTCAGAGTGAAATAAATGCAGTCTGCGATGAAATATTTCCACTAAGTCATGTAGAAAATAAAACTTCATATGAAATAAATATTCCTATTCGATCCTTCAATACATATTTACCAGTGTACAGCAGTCATAGATACTCCTAAAAACGCAGGGCAGTTATCGGTAAAGTTTACAGCATACTCGATAATTTCATCGATTAAATCCCTGCATAGATAAATCTCCAACATACAAATATAAATCATTTAAAAGACATGATCTTCATCTAAAACTCAAATAAATATATGCAGATATTGTCATAGGACCACCAGTCTGATTCATAATGCAAAAAAAGGATTCTTTATATCAGTCGGGAATGAATCAAGTGAAATGACAACATGAGCTTTCTGACTTTCAGCAAGAAAATGTCAATACGTCCACAGGAGTCCAAAACACCAGCTCTGATTTCACACGCGCACACACACACTCACACACACACATACTCACGTACATGATCCTTTGAATGCATGCTTGAACATGTGCACACACACACAGTTTTAACCCTCAGTCTTCTCTAGTTAAGCTCATTAGTTGCAAATTTTCAGCCAGTTTTTTTCAAACGAATGTATTTACAATCCGTGTGGCATCCTTCCATTTTCCAGACTGGAGAGATTGTTTTTGTGGAACCTGTACGGCGAAAGAAGAGTGATTAATATGCATGATTTGTGACGAAAATGCAACAATAGGTTCGCCAATTACAAAAATAATGATGGTTTTCCAAAACACTCCCCCCATCTGCCATTGGACCATCAAACAGATGGCCCCACCCTCAAAATCACGCCATTGGTCGAGTTGCTCAGTGCGTTTACATTTGCAGCTATTATCAAGCTACAGCGGGGTTTTTTTTACGTTTACGTGCGGCAGTCTTCATCTGTCTTGTATACACGACACAATGCGTTATTGAATATTTAAAGGAAGTATTTTAAATGATGAATTACTATTTTAGTTCAACTGAAATCGAACTTTAAAATGCATGTACATGTCAGCTGTCTGCATGCAGAAAACTCTAATAAAGTGGCGGTCAGACGAGGTTAAGTGAATGCAAAATTGACCCTGCAATGGACAGGATATATGATGTCATGCTCGAGGACTTTAATAAATAATAATAATAACTCTGGTACACAGCAGATTGCGAAATTTCTTCGCACGCGCTTGCGTGTTCGGATGTATTTGAATGGAAGTGAATGGAGTGTGAAGTGTAGCATGAGCGCGGATGAAGAGTTGGGATGAAGAGAGCGCCCTCACCAGGTAGAGCAGTGACAGAGTCGTTTTATCCGTGTAGAGACGCTTGAACTTCAGACAGCCGAGAACAGCTCGGGGTTCCCATTCTCTGAGCGCGCTGGTACAAATCACTGTCTCCGAAATACCGTGCACGGTACAGCAAACCTTCCTCTGAGAGAGAGAGAGAGACACAAACACACACACACACACATATATATATATATATTAATAATGGCCTTTTCACAGTTGAAATTGTAACCCAAAAAAGTAGTCCATTCGACTCGTCCCTCATTTAAAAAAAAAAAAAAAAGCACAAATCTGTGTTACTGTGAGGCACTTATTAAATATAAATTATTATAATAAATTATATAAAATAAGAATACATTATTATACTAAATGATTGCTAATAAAATTATATACTTGCCCTTTTTTTTAAGCCCGGGTAATATAACAAAGTATAAATTATTCTAATAAATATATTAAAAATAGTTAATTATTAGAATAAATAATAATACATTATAATTCATAAAATTACATACTTGTCCTAATTTTTTAAAATTTTTTTTTAATTAAAGCCCAGGTAATTTAACACAAATGATAAATTATTACAATAAATTATATTAAATTACTATTAATAAAATTACTTATTTGTTCTTTTATTATTATTAAAGCTTGGGTAACATAACACAAAGTATAAATTATTAGAATAAATTATGTAAAAAATAATACATTATTAAACAAAATTATTGTTAATAAAATTACGCACTTGTCCTTTTTTTTTTTTTTATAAAAGCCCGGGTAATATAACACAAATTATAAATTATTATACTAAATTATATAAAAAATAAGAAATGATTATAATATATTATAAGTTATTAATAAAATTATGTATTTGTTTTATATTTTATTTATTTTTTATTAAAGCTCGGGTAATATAACACAAATAATAATTATAATAAAATATATAACAAAATAATACATTATTATTATAAATAAGTTATTATTAATAAAATTACGTATTTGTTTTTATTTTATTTATTTTTTATTAAAGCTCGGGTAATATAACACAAATAATAATTATAATAAAATATATAAAAAATAATACATTATTATTATAAATAAGTTATTATTAATAAAATTATGTATTTGTTTTTATTTTATTTATTTTTTATTAAAGCTCGGGTAATATAACACAAATAATAATTATAATAAAATATATAAAAAATAATACATTATTATTATAAATAAGTAATTATTAATAAAATTACGTATTTGTTTTTATTTTATTTATTTTTATTAAAGCAGTAATATAAAAAAGTATAAATTATTATAATTATAACAAATTATTATTAATAAAATTATGTACCGTAAAATTACGTAAAATTATTATTAAAGCACGGGTAATATAACACAAAGTATAAATTATTATAATAAATGATATAAAAAAATATTATTAATAAAATTATGTACTTTTTTTTTTTTTTTTTTAATCAAAGCCTGGGGAAATGTAACAAAAATTATAAATTATAATAAAATTACGAACCTTTTTTTTCTTTTTTATTAAAGACCAAGTATTATAACACAAAGTATAAATTACAATGAGTTATTATTAATAAAATAACTGACTAGTTCTTTCTTTTAATTAAAGCCAATATAACACAATGTATAAATTTGTATAAACAATTATTAAAAACAATAAAAAAATATTGTAATAAATTATTTATGTAATTAATTGTATAAAATGTATTTTATTAATAAACAAGTAGACGAGTCAAAATGAACTTGTGTTAATCAGCATTACACCACAAATGCTGTCGATTAAGCTAAACTTAAACTGAACCCTGAATATTCCTTTAAGTGAGGAACGGACTCAAATTTAAGTGATTATTCACTGCAAAACTTGCTTTCGGTATATTCCGCACACACCTCTCAAATGTCTTCAGAAGACTTGGAATATAGCGCATATTTTTGTGTTCTTTATGGAGCTTGACAGCCCCTGCTCACTATATGTTCTTACTGTATGTAAAATAGCAAGTAAAAACATTCCTGAATAATTCACTGAAACAAACACACAGATCTCTCAGGTGTGGGTGTAACGCTGACAAATGGTTCAACCAGATGGTAAAATGCTGTTTATTCAATTTCAGCTGCATGTGGGTGTGAATCTAAAGGCCTTGAAGGCTGATATCTGAGGGGAAGCGGAGTGCTGATTCATGCGACGGTGAGGACTGGACTGACGTTAAAGGAAGTCTGAATCCAGTTCAAACCAGCTTTCACACAGAATGAATCAACAGCTTCAGTAACAGTGAAGAGTTTGCAAAGTTTGGAAAGACACGTATGACATGTCAGAGTGAGTCACGTAGCATTATCTCCAGATGTAGTCTGGACTAGGCCTTTTATGATTATTTGAGATAACCACGGTTATTGTGCACTTCATATTCCAATCACATTTTGCCGTCAAAATCAGGGAATTTAAAGTGAATACAGAAAAGCAACAAACATCATTTTAATTTAATTCAAAAATCAAATATTGTACAGCTGTTGTACAATTCAGCCGGTAGCGATTACAATAAATGCAGTATGATACATGGTTAAATTCGTATTGAATAAGAATGATATTCTAATTGATCGCTGATGAGACGTGAGCAAATTAAATGACATAAACGGTCAACTAAGAACATCTGTTACAACTCCTGTCACCACAGTGGAAAACAGCTGCACAAGTTTATCTAGGATGCAGAAAATCTGAAAACGTGTAACAAAATCACGATGTTCAACATGATATCGGGTCAATGTGTCTTCATGTGTTTGTGTTAGAGATGGAGACTGGCTCTTGTGATGTGAATTTGAGGTGAAAAAAAGTTAAATAATCCCATTGTCATAAGGACAAACAGGTAAGCTATTTGTTTTATTTTATAAAAATAATGCAAAATACTGTTTCATATTATTAATAGAAGTTTTTATTGCCAAATATGTATCACTCATCTGGTGTATGGCGCATTGCTGAATGAGTCTGACTGAATTTAAGGTTATTGATCATTATTTGTGAATTGCTCCAACATCTGAAATACGAGGATTTTTAATGATAAAACACTGGAGGACAATACCTGATAAAACTTAAAATAAGTGGCCAGAATGTACTGCTGTTTTTATTTTTATTTATTTATTTTACCATTTAGCACAGGCTATTTTATTTATTATTTACTTGGCTATTGTAAATCTTGAGGGCGCAGTCTAGGGGGCACAGTCTAGGGGGCGCAATCTATGGGGCCGCAATCTATGGGGCCGCAGTCTAGGGGGCCGCAGTCTAGGGGGCGCAATCTATGGGGCGCAGTCTTGGGGGCGCAGTCTAGGGGGCGCAGTCTAGGGGGCGCAGTCTAGGGGGCCGCAGTCTAGGGGGCCACAGTCTAGGGGGCCGCAGTCTAGGGGGCGCAGTCTAGGGGGGCGCAGTCTTGGGGGCGCAGTCTAGGGGGCGCAATCTAGGGGGCGCAGTCTTGGGGGCACAGTCTTGGGGGCACAGTCTAGGGGGCCACAGTCTAGGGGGCGCAATCTAGGGGGCCGCAGTCTAGGGGGCGCAGTCTTGGGGGCGCAGTCTTGGGGGCGCAGTCTAGGAGGCCGCAGCCTTGAGGGGGGCTGTCTAGGGGGCGCAGTCTTGGGGGCGCAGTCTAGGGGGCGCAGTCTAGGGGGCGCAGTCTAGGGGGCGCAGTCCTGGGGGCCGCACTCTAGGGGGCGCACTCTAGGGGGCGCACTCTAGGGCGCAGTCTAGGGCGCAGTCTTGGGGGGGCAGTCTAGGGGGCGCAGTCTAGGGGGCGCAGTCTGGGGGGCAGTCTAGGGGGCGCAGTCTAGGGGGCGCAGTCTAGGGGGGCACAGTCTAGGGGGGCACAGTCTAGGGGGCGCACTCTTGGGGGCGCAGTCTAGGGGCCGCAGTCTAGGGGGGCACAATCTAGGGGCCGCAGTCTTGGGGGCGCAGTCTAGGGGGCGCAGTCTAGGGGGCCGCAGTCTAGGGGGGGCGCAGTCTAGGGGGGGCGCAGTCTAGGGGGGCGCAGTCTAGGGGGGCGCAGTCTAGGGGGGCGCAGTCTTGGGGGCCGCAGTCTAGGGGGGCACAGTCTAGGGGGGGCACAGTCTAGGGGGGGCGCACTCTAGGGGGCGCAGTGTCTTTCAGAGGCTTTATATGGAGTTAGGATGAAAATAAGGTGCATTTCAAACTGTTCTGAGACCAGTGCAGACAGACAGCACACTGGAGGTTAAGTCATTCACTAAATAGGGAGCAAGGGAGCATCCTATAGCTCTCTATGCAGTTAAGTGTATTCACTCCTAAAATCTGATCAAAAGTTCAGTTTCAGGCTGCAGATGATGTTTGGATCACTCAACATGTTTGACAGACATGTGACAATGATAATCAGTACATAGATTCAGAATTTATAATGTATCATTTTATTTTAACATGGTTGACAGTGATTGGATGATGCTGGACATTACTTTGAATCTGAATTAATTATGCTAATTTCTGATGTAATGTCTGTGACATCTCAAAAACATGAATAATCAACACTCCTGGAAACATCATAAACAATATGATGAAGAAAAATCTGACTTTCTATAACTTAGTGTTATTTAATATTCCACAACTTAGTCCCGCTGTCCACATATGTGGACATCAATTTTTAGGAAAACTATTTGCTCTAGAATTTTTTTTTTTGCATGTTTATTGGGTGCTACTTGTTACAAATGATAACGGAAAATGCACACCGCAGTCACACTCGGGTCTCAGGATATTAAAAAAGACATTATTTAATGGCAAATGGATTGTGTGGATTTCGGATTTTAAGAATTGATATCGGGATTGCAATTAATCAGAAAATCAATATTATTACCCAGCCCTCGTTGTCACTCCCCAAACATTGCAGTGTGTACTCAAATATTCACATGCATCATTTATAAACTGTATTTTATGCTATAAACAGACTTCCTGTGTAGCAGTGTGTTAAGGTTGTGTGTATTATACGTGTCACATACTCTGTTGTTTCTCTTTCCAGCAGTTGTTTCTCAGGTTGGAGATGTAATCGTCTTCCACACTGTTCTCCACCTGCTTCAGTTTTACGCCACTGAACTCCTGAAGGAAACGCTCGCTCACGTAATACGTCACACCTAGACTCTCCGTCACACGCTTGTGTGTGTGACCAGCTGATCTGTGTGTGTCAAAGAGAGAGAGAAAGATACACACTTGACTGAACTGATGTTTCTTGTGATTTTCTTTATATTCATTTTTTTTTCTCCCAATTTGGAATGCCCAATTCCCACTACTACGTAGGTCTTCATGGTCCGGGTGGTGGAGGACAAGTCTCAGTTGTCTCCTCTTCTGAGACCGTCAATCCGTGCATCTTATCACGTGACTCGTTGTGCATGACACCGCGGAGACTCACAGCATGTGGAGGCTCACGCTACTCTCCGTGATCCACACACAACTTACCACACGCCCCATTGAGAGTGAGAACCACTAATCACGACCACGAGGAGGTTACCCCATGTGACTCTACCCTCCCTAGCAACCGGTCCAATTTGGTTGCTTAGGAGACCTGGCTGGAGTCACTCAGCACACCCTGGATTCGAACTCGCGACTACAGGGGAGATAGTCAGCGTCAATACTCGCTGAGATACCCAAGCCCCCTGTTTCTTGTCTTAAAAACCAAGCTTGAAATGAAATTTGATGCTTTTTTATGTATTCAGAAAAGTCGCCGTTCTTTCAATGCAGGTTACAGAGGTCAGAGGTCACGACTCACGAGCTTCGTGCGCATGGTGTGTGGAGACGCAGCGGAGTGACTGTCCCCACACACACACACACACACACACACACACACACACACACACACACACACACACACACACACACACACACACACACACTACATACAGTTAAATCAGGGTCAAAGGCTGAGAGTTCACACACCCAACCTGCACGTGTAACGGATCAATACTCCGCAATCACACTCCAAATAAACACATGTACGTATCGATGCATTCGCATCTTATTGAGTTTATTATGTAGTTAATTACAAAAGTATGCAAATAATTTGGTGGAGCACTTGTGGGTTATATTATAATTATGTGTGAAAGCAAAAGGGACACATACCAGACACTTTCTCAAATTCATGTGACATTTTCAATGCAACTTTTTCCACTCAAAGTGTTACGTAATGAATAAAACACTTTGTATTACATCAGAAAAATGCTTTAGGACCCCCTTGTACTGTATCTACACATAAATGCATCTAGCAAATATTAAAGCATTGGTATATAGAAAATTCTACATGCATTTTTGTCATAAATAGTCATGCATTTTCTAATTAGCAAAACTGTTTTGAAGTTAAAAGGTGGAATTGTGTGCACAAGTTATTTTGAGCCTCAGTTAATACTGATAAAACAGCTGAAGTTCATGTAACGGAGAACATTATGCAACTCTATTGATAGTGTTTGTGTGTATATGAAGAACATGTCTTGGTCATATTTCACCCCCAAAATTGTATTTTGCATTAAGAAAACTAAGCCTCTGTTTAGGACTATTATGACATTATTTTGATGAGAATTAAAAGACATTTACCCTGAAATGTTCATTAATTTAATGCAATAAATAAATAACTATTTTTTTTTAACTTTTAAAACTTTTTTCTTTTTGTTATTTGAAGGTCACATTAAAACTGGAAATTGTTTTACCAGTCCTTCATCGATTATTTTTGATATTTTTAAAATATATTATATATATAGATTTGACTGTTTTAGCCTTCAGACCCTGACTTTCAATATTAAACTATGAAAATACATTATAAAAATGCTAATTATGACATGTTTAAAACTATCATCATCTAAATCAGGGGTTTTCAATCTTTTTGATTGACCCCCAAAATTGACGATCCCCTTGCGAGGAACCCCCGTGTGAGAAAAATAGTACATGATATTATAAAGACTTCCTGTTTGAAAAATACAATAATTGGCTTTTATATATAATATAAATAATATCCTAAAGAAAAAATAAATTATTAAAAAATTCTGGAAAATATTTACTTCTTATTAATTGGACAGAGTACCTTTCTTATACTGAAACCCCCCCGAAGTGATTCAATTCAATTAAAATAAAGTATATAATAAAAAAAATAGTTATTTTAAATATTTATATTTATTGTGAAAAGCACTATATAAATACATTTGTAAAAGTATTCAATAAAACAATAAATATTGTTTCAAAAAATAGTGAATAACAACACTTATTTCTTACAAATGAGATTTGTTTTCATAAAATATGAAATTATAAGCAGATTTATTTTTATATCTGTTTTCATTTCTTACTATATCAGTCAACACAATAAAAGAATCATGATTCATCGAATTATTTCAGAATGAAGGTAATAATATCAAATAATGTCAAATATTTTTAACTTTTCTTTTTTGAAAATTTTTTGCGGACCCCAATTTGAAAACCCCCGAGTTAAATAAACAAACCATTTCAATATTTTATGGTGTGAAAATGATTTCTAGCAATTTTGCCCCAATAAAGTTTTTTCAAAAGTGTCAGTGAAGAGCATACTTGAGATAAAATATGAGACAAAACAAAGAAAAATCAAGAGAAATATCAGAACTTTTTTATTTGCCGTCATTTCCAATCAAGCTGTAATTTTGCCAAATTATGCAAAAACTGAGAAAATATCATTTAATTTAGATCTTAATATATTAAATATTATTAATAATTATAAAACAAATCAGTTATTAACTAATATAATTTATTATTACATAATTTTGTCTCATCAAGACAAAAGAGTTGGTCATTTTATTTGAAAATTTGCAACAGCGTCATTTCCAGCACAGAATTCTATTAAACACAATACAGAATTTGAGATGTGCTGGAAATGACGCAAAAATGACATTAATCTCTTGTGATGCATGTTGGAGATTGTTAGTAGACTTATTAAATAAACTAGTGAGAGTGTGAAAAATGTTTTAACCCTTCTATTGCGTTCGGTCATTTTTGACCCGGTAGAGGTATATCATATTTTTTGTACAAAAACCACACTTTGTGACTTTGTCAAGACTACCAAAATGAACATAATAATTTTTTTTTGATTTTTAGAAGAAATTATTTAAGAGATATAACCATTTTTATAAGATTGTTTTGACCCGAGCATCACTCTACAGACTGATCTGATAATAATCACATATTAACATTCAGCAGTTCATGCATTTAGTTTAAAAACATTGTATACAAGTACAGATGTTGTGTAGTTGTGTTGTCTAATTGTATTGATGTTGTTTGGTTGGAAAAAAACAAATTGGTTGCGTAGATTTTGACTACCGAGTTGTTTTTCAGCAGTAATGAGTAATTAATTCATATGGAAGTTAAAAGGAAATTCTCATTTTAAATAATTATATAAATTTAATGCAATGTTATATTCAAATGAAATTTCATATAAACCTTGATAAAAAATATATCTTTACATGCATCACACTGGTTTAGCTGTAGTCAATGTATATATTGAAATATGAAAGAGTTTCATAATATTTTAATAATAAAAAATAAAAAAAACTGACATCATAGATAATAACATATATATTTTTCAGTTAACATGCCAAAAATATAAATATTTTAACTTGTATGAACAGCTAAGATGTTAACAATGAGCTACAATATGGTTTTGGATGCAAACAATTGGATTAATATAGCTGCAAACTGCGATGACGGGCCAAAGCACAACTGGTCCATTTCCACCAGGTGGCTTTCGAAAAAAAGGTGAACACATGCATTTTACATTTGACATTATTCTAAACAATTATGAAGCAATTTGGGTAAATATAAGAGGACTATTTTAAAGTCTGTTGTAAAAGCCACACTTCCTGCTGCCAGGTGGTGGCACTATGACTGTGACCCAAAATAGTCAAATTCATGTGATTAGCCCCCAAGACTTAACATATATCTCAATTTTGATTTAAACCACACATTGCACACAGAAGATACGAGACACTTCCTGTTTCCCATTTTACGACATTAATGCCTCGCCATGGCAACACCGTTCAAAAAAATCAGAAAATTTAGCATCTACAAAGTCTTGGCATGATGTTGCACAAATTTGGTGCCAGTCACATGAATCCCCTAGGAGGAGTATTTAAAAGTTCAGAGCCTGCAATTTAGAAAATCCAAAATGGCCAACTTCCTGTTGGGCGGAGCTAATGACTGCGAGTATAAAAGTTGTTTGGCTTGATGAGAACTATATATGTACCAATTTTGGTGACTGTAGGTGGAAACTGGGGTGCTACAGAGGCCGTCTTAACTTTGCCCAGCCCTAATGGTCGATGACTCTGATGTGTGTGCATAATTTCAAGAGTTTTCACGCATGTTAAGTACCCCAAAAGTACCGAAAACATTGAAAAAAGAATAATAATATAATAATCCTTAGAAGAACAATAGGGTCTCCGCACTTTCAGTGCTTGGGCCCTAATGAATGTTTTATAAGCTTAAAACTCCACTGGGTCAAAATTGACCCACAAATCTAAAAGGTGTATGCAGATTTTAAACGCAATAAAAGGGTTAAAAAGACTTTACTTTCTAGAAAATGTTGAAGTGCCTGAAAGTGTCCAAAGCTGAAGAAACCCATATTATATTATATACAGTATAAGAAAAAAACACTTAATTATTATTAATAATATTATAATTGTTTAAACAAAAATGTTCACTATTATAGTCATGAGAAACATTGATTATGAACAAACTAAAACTTCCAGATGCATTACAGTAATGAGAATTGGTAAAATAACGATTATTATGTCACAATATAATAATTGTTTTGGTCCCTTTTTGATCGTATTTGGGGTGATATATGACTAGGGGCAGTGGTGGCTTGGCGGTTAAGGCTCTGGGTTACTGACTAGATGGTCAGGGGTTCAAGCCCCAGCACCGCCAAGATGCCACTGTTGGGCCCTTGAGCAAGGCCCTTGACCCTAACTGCTCCAGGGGCGCTGTATCATGGTTGACCCTGCACTCTGACCCCAGCTTAGCTGGGATATGTGAAAAAAAGAATTTCACTGTATATGTGCAAACGTATAATGTGTGATAAATAAATATAATTATAAATTATAATTATTATAATTATTACATGGACATACTTTCGACATGTTTGCAGAATAACATGAAGTAGATATTGATAACTTACGGTCTGTAGCTGAGACTGTATGGGGGGCTGGTCACCATCATTTGACTGAGTGCTGATACAATGACCAGGATGAGGATGGGCATCAACTGCATGAGTAGAGCAAGACCACCCTACACATACACACACACACACACACATACACACACACACACACACACATTCACATGTTGGTGCAGCTATCATTATGAGGACTCTCCATAGACATAATGATTTTTATACTGTATAAATTTCTATCCCCTAACCCTAACCCTACCCCTAAACCTAACCCTCACAAAAAACTTTCTGCATTTTTACATTTTCAATAAAACATCGTTTAGTATGTTTGAATTATGGGGACACTAGAAATGTCCTCATAAACCACATTTATAGCATAATACCCTTGTAATTACCAGTTTATAACCTAAAAAAAAACTATTTCCTCGTAAACCACTTAAACCTGCCCACAGACACACACAACATACAGACACACACTCACACACACAGACACACAATACACACAAACACACACACACACTCACACAGACACACACTAACACACACTAACACACTCAAACAGACACTCACACACTCAAACAGACACTCACACACACACACACACACACTCACATAAACACACACTCACACACACACACACACCCCAGTTATCATAACTTGTCTAATCACAAACATCAATGATGCCCTCTAGTGTTTCATTCACATAAACACACACACTCACACACACACACACACACACACACACACACTAACACACTCAAAAAGACACACACTCAAACAGACACTCACACACACTCACATAAACACACACTCACATACACACACTCACATAAACACACACACACACCCCAGTTATCATAACTAGTCTAATCACAAACATCAATGCTGCCCTCTAGTGTTTCATTCACATAAACACACACACACACACACACACACTCACACACACACTCACACACACTCACACACACTCACACCCCCCAGTTATCATAACTAATCTAATCACAAACATCAATGCTGCCCTCTAGTGTTTCATTCACATAAACACACACACACACACTCAAACAGACACACACTCAAACAGACACTCACACAAACACTCACATAAACACACACTCACATACACACACTCACATAAACACACACACATAAACACACACACATAAACACACACACATAAACACACACACCCCAATTATCATAACTAGTCTAATCACAAACATCAATGCTGCCCTCTAGTGTTTCATTCACAAAACAAAATGCACACTCTCTACAACACACCTTTGACTAAATGTCAAATGACTAAACACATTCACACATACAATAATTATTTAATCTTTAAAACACTTCTGACATCCTCAAAGCATCTAAGAGTTGATCAGTGAGATGTTCCTCACCCCTCTTTGTTCTCCTCGCTCGCCCTGATGTTGATTAAAGCGCATTCTTCCATTACTGTATGTGTGAACATTACCTGAAACAAACAAAACAGATGAATATCTTTATATAGAGTCTTAGGAATGCATGAGGATGATTTCAGCATGTATGAGGTCTGATAATGATTGTGACAAACTCTTGTGACCCAGTACACACTCTGACACAGAGATGAAGCCTCTGACATTTACTTGAAATAAAATGAGCGCAAACACTCCACAAAAAACACTTTTGGTTTCAACCATCCTTCGCTCACACACTAAGACTCACTAGAAGGAAAACCTCCTCCGAAGAACATGTTAAAGAGATCTTCAGGAGAGATATCAGCTTCAAATTGTGCGTTCTGATGGCTGGATCTTCCCGCACTGCTCCGCTCCTCTCCGAATTGATCATACTGCCGCCGCTTTTCCACATTAGATAAAACTGCATACGCGTTTCCTATGGCTATAATGTACAAACACAATTACAGTGACGGGATTACAAAAATAAACATGATGTGAAATAAAGGAAACTAAAAGAACAAATATAGATGCAAGTGGCAATTATAGGGCCAAGCACAAGAATATCATGTAAGGAAACTGTATAAAAAACATAGGTAGAATTGATTACATTACAATACAATTCATTATAACTTTTGACCAATAGGTGGCGCTGTCACCAAATGTATATGGTGCCGTAGAGGTATGATGAAAATGACGCACAGAAAGTTTTATGCCATCTAATTGGTTGGTGCGCTATTCGAGAACCGTTTGGTCTATCGAATGCTTTTGATAACTTTTTGTCGTGAGTATCCCTAGATTATATATGACAAATTTCATGCAAATCAGACGTACGGCCTAGGAGGAGCTCGAAAAAGTAGGTTTTCAATTAAATTCAAAATGCCGGACAGGAAGTATGGCCGACCATGGCAAATTGGATATCACCGTACTCAGCATGACCTAAGGAATCTAAAGAGAACAGTCACAGGATGATAGGTCTAATTAATCAAACGTTATAGGCATTGTAACAAATTTCATAATACTTTTGACCACACGGTGGCGCTGGCCCCAAAAGTTGTTGGTACACTTAGGACATGCTGCTGATGATGCATACCAAGTTTCATAATGATACGCCAATGCGTTTGTAAAATAAAGCACTTCACAGCAAAATACAAATTGGCCGACGCCCAATATGACCAACATCTGAAAATTGGGTATCATTTGACTCATTATACCCCAAGGAATCTAAAGAAGCCAGTCACATAATTTTCGGCCAAACTATTCAGAAGTTATAAGCAAAAATAGCAATTTTTCATATTTATTGACCACTAGGCGGCACTGTGCCCAAACTGTGCAGGTACCCTTAGGTCATGCTTGTGAAGACATATACCAAGTTCTGTTTCAATACGCAAAGCGGTGCGAAGATACAGGCTCACGTCCATTCTGGCATGCTTGCCGTTGAATTCGTTGAAGAGTTATTCGAAATGGTTTAGTCTATCAAAAAGCTTTTGACAAAAGCCTAGGAGAAGTTCGAAAACGTAGCGGAAAATCTAGTCGTGCGGAAATTGAAAGCATGGTATGCATTTGGCTCTGTGTGAGCCAATGAATCAGAGGACATTTTTATTTTGATTCTAGGACTTATGGTTCAAAAGTTATGAGCATAAACATAAGTGCAACTTTGAACTGTTGGTGGCGCTAGAGGCTTTGAGATATAGACCCCAAATTAGGGTCAGTTATTGTTCAGGGTGTCCTCTAACAGACTGCCAAATTTCACAACTTTTCCCCAAAGTGTTCTATGGGCTGCCATATACATCAATACTTCAACCTTCGGTGCTTGGCCCCTAATAATCAACTTTTTTTTGGCAGACGGACTGTACTGCAACCAAAGCAAACATTCGAAAATCAGGCAGCTGTACCTTTAAATGCCTCAGTCGCTCCCGGGGCGTGATTTTTATCAGGGTGAAACTTTAATGCCAGTTTTCTGTATGCTTTCTTCAGGTCGTCTTCTGAAGCATCTTTCTGCACGCCGAGAATCTCATAATAGTTCTTGCATTGCTTTATTCTGACAAAAGCACACAACAAAGAATTTTTTAAGAACACACAAAACTGTGTAATACTTTAAAAAATTATATTTGACATAGTCTATGTGGAATAGTGACACACACATTTACATATAAATATTTATTCAGCAACTTGTCAAGGGTGTCGTTGTTCATTTCAATTACATTTAAAAAACTTGTACAAAAGTGTTTTTTTCGTTTAGTCGTGTTTTGACAAAAAAAGTCAATATTATGTCATGTTATTTTCATTTATTTTAGTCAATGTTACTCTGAATAAAATGGCATATAATTTTAGCAGATGAAAATAACATTTTAGTTGAGTATACTGAAGTATTAGCTACTTTGTAGAAGTTACTGTTGTAGAGTCGAGGAGGGCGGGGCCGGGCTGGAATGATGCACGCCCAGTCCCGAATCAGCCTGATGGGGCGCGCGATGGATAAAGGCGGCCGGGGACGACAGTTTGAGAGAGAGAGAATTACAGGCAGCTGTACTGTGTGTGTTTATGGTTGTGTGTTTTTGTTTAAGTTGTTCATTAAATTATTATTTAAGTTGTCAAGCCGGTTCTCGCCGCCTCCTTTCCCTCGAACCCCCTTACAACTGTGTTGTTAATTCTTCACGCTTTAGAGACTACTCTATGAAACAGCGCATTTACAACATAAGTTACGCACTGTAACTACCACGTAACTTAATTCAAGTTAACCTGTTTATTCCCAAAAATACATTTATGTTGTGGATATGGCTGCTTAATTTTAATGTATATATTACAGCTGTCAAGTAAACACATTAATTTAGTGCTATTAATTATATAAAAATTAATGTGTTGAAAAAATTACGCAATTAATCATGCCTTCGATGCGTACTGAGATGTGCACGAGTAATCGACTAATCAAGTACTCATTCTGCACCAGTAGTCGACTATTAAAAACACTACTCTAAAATTACAAATATAGCACTAGAAATACTTGTAATATTTGGATTCTTCTTGAATTCTACTCTATTGATATTCGATGCAAACCAACGAATGAGGATCTGCTTTTATGATGGAAGGAAACTGCGAAGCGGTACGAGAAACTTGGAAGCTTATTTTTCGTTTTTATTAATTTACATACTGTTACAAAACAATTAACATACTGTTTATTTAGTTTTTCCCCAAAAGAAAAGCATAGTTTGATGAATTTACCTTATTTTGAAACAATTCTTGGAAACATTTGTGAATAAAACAAAATATAAATTTCACGTACGTGTCACTTTTTATTTTTAACTTAAATTAAGTTCCATAATAAGGAATGTACCATGATTGGATTATTTGAATCAGTTCTTTCTAGGTTTTTCTTAAAATAATAATAATAATAAAAATAAAAAAAATCATTAAGACATTTTGAATATCTTTAATGATTATATTTTCGTCTATATAATGTTCTAATTAAAATTGCTTGATTATAATGAAGCTTTTTGCCTTGTCAAAAATCGACTTTAAAAAACCCTTAGTCAAACAAACATTTTCGTCTGTAGATTTCGTTGAGGAGATTGACACAGTTCAGAACAAGTCGTTTTTTCAGCCTAGTTGTTATAAACTCTCGAGGAAGTTTTGAGTTATAAAAGTTATAATATGTTTTCATAGTTTATCAAGCTTTTTATCGCAAAAGTACAGGGAAAATTTGATTCACAGATATTTGAGTGCTTTTAAAGGATTAGTTCACCCAAAAATGTAAATTCAGTCATTGTTTACTCACACCCGTGTTGTTATATTCCTATATAGCTTTCTCTCTTAGTGAAAATGTTTACTGATCGTTGATCTCCTGTGCACGTTCACAATAGGGCATGAGAGCAACAGTTCACACAGCCCCCTTGCAACACTGGGGCGTTCAAGCGAAAACTTGTTTTGTTTATCTAAAAACAGGTCCTCCACAGCGATAGTGACAACAGAACACAACACAACAGAGAACAGAACTTACTAAACATGTCTGAAGAATTGATGCATTTCTATGTCCAGCCTTATTTTGTTGAACAAAGTACTCAGAAATCGAACAGAAACATAGAGGAGGCTACAGGCAAACCGTGTCCTAAACTGATGGCAAACGCCACATGATAAAAGGTATATTTTCTATGGTAATCAGAGTTTTGTCCTAACCAGCCGTGACGAGCGAAGGTACATTCTACTGATTGCTTGTTTTCTATTTTTGGCATCGTGCGTGTAACTCTGTCCACTGTGATCTGGCACCGGTCCAAAAACTTTCAAAAAAATAAGGCTGGGCATAGAAATGCATCAATTCTTCGACTACAAACTCTTCAGACATGTTTAGTAAGTTCTGAAACTGGTCATGAAAATCTATATTATGACTGTTTTTGGTGCTAGAAACATTGGCTAACATTGAAAGTGGATATCGGGGGAAAAGATGAAATGGTGTAGGATATGACCCCTGTGGAAAGGACTTACAGGGGGGTGGTTTAGCCTGACCTCTGACCCAAAATAGTTTGCCATCAAATCGAACCTGATAGATAAACAAAAGTTCTGATAAAACACTGCTGGCACCTTCTAACGGCCTCGGCCTGTTCGGATGTGTATGGTTTGCTGGAGTCTGTGCTGTTCTCTGCAGGTGTTGTGCCGTTAGACCTGCGATGACGGGCTTCTGTTCCATCTGCGGTGCCTGTAGAACTGCTGTGAGATGAACCATCCGCGGTCTTATCCAGAGACTCCAGCAACTCTGAGAAACAAGTGGGACACAGATAAAGAAACACAAGCACATACAGGTGCAGACTGGGAACAAAAGCGTGTGTGTGTGTGTGGGGGGGGGGGGGGTTGGAGTTATATATGTGCCACAATTCTGCACACGCAAAATTATATTTTGAGCGTTCAAAAGTTATTTTGCACGTGCAAGATGATATTTTGATTGCAAAAAAATGTCTGCACGCACAAGATATTTTGAGCATACAAAACGTTATTTTGCATGCACAAGATGATATTTTGAGCACACAAAATTTTATTTTGCATGCACAAGATGATATTTTGAGTGCAAAAAAAAATTCTGCACGCGCAAGATGATATTTTGAGCACACAAAAAATGTATTGCACGCACAAGATGATATTTTGAGTGCATAAAACATTTTCTGCATGCGGAAGATGATATTTTGAGCACATAAAAATTATTTTGCACACTCTTGAACTCAGTTTTGTTAAGCAATGTTTCTTCTTGCAAAGATAAATTCATTTTGAGCAAACGAAAATCAATTTTGCGCTTGAATAAAGTTTATTTGAATGTGAATTTGCTCAGAATTCTCAGATTTTGCTTTCTCGTCCTACCCACTCTGTGTGCAAAATACCTTTTTGCATGCTCGAAACATCATCTTGTGCACGCAGAAAAAAGTTGTGTGCGCAGAATTGTGGCAATGTGTTTCGCTGTCCCCTTCGGCATATCCTGGCCCCGTTCTGCGGCCGGCCCACCGGGAAAACTTCCGGTTCTCCCGATGGCCAGTCCGCTTCTGACCACACACACATACAACAGCTCAAAACTCAGCTCAAAATTTATCTAGACAGCATTTTGGTGCATCAAAGCCATGTTTCTATTCCTTAACACCTATTGAGCTGCCTACATTGACACTGTTGAGCAATATCAATGCTGACTAGGTAGGGAGCTCACTAGGTTTTGAGACGCAGCCAGATTCACATGACAGCTGAGTGTATTCTAACCAGTATGCAAGAGTTACATCATCAGCAGCACTATAACGGTACAGCTCACACACCCTATAACTCAAATCAACACTGGCCATATATGTTTAATATTACAGAACAGCAGATTTGGTCCGTGCAATCGGACAAAACGACTCATTAAGAGATTCAGGTTCCAACAGAACACAAAAATATCACACCCCATCTATCTCACACTAATTTAAATAAATTAATACACACACAAAAAGACCAGCTATGCGTTTTAAAAAAAAAGTTTAAAGCTGGGACGTGCGTGCTCAGTGTTTATGTAGCGTGGATGAGGGCGATTGCGGCCCTGGATTAGCCCGAGTTCAGTGCGCTCACCCCGGGCTCGGTGCGTCGGGAAGAGCCGCTGCGCTTTCTCCAGGAACCGGCGCGCTTTCTCCGGCTGCGCGTTCTCCAGCGCCCCGAGCGCGATTTCGATGCACCTTTCCGCTTCATCCCTGTTCACTTCCATTACTGAACTACTTAGAAACGCAGCTGATTAAATAAAAACACAGAGACAGCACCATTGATCGTCAAATGTTGACGGCTAATAACTGATACCTGTGAGACACAGAGCTTTTTTATTTTTTCTCCAGGGGGCGCTCGGTGGCTCAGATAACAGAATCCTCCTTTGAGACACAATCAAGTCTCATTTTTGATTTATAACTATAACCAATTGAATATCTAACTTACCAGGAGTCGTAATTGACATATAAATAGTAATCCGCTACAGCAATCTCTATAAAGTGTATTTTACAAAACGCCTTATTCAGTAATCACACACGTCTGTGAGTGGTCCATCGCGAAGAGCGCTGTGAAAAGAAACAGGTAGCACGTGACAACGCTCGCTTAAAGCGCTACCAAAGTGGCTTTCATGGCAAGTCAGTCCACTCGGTGGCCATCTCTGGAACGCTGCCGACCCGGGCAGATATTTTCTATGGGTGCAAGTGGCATAAACGTGCAGCTCCTGTCTACTTGAATGGGGAAACACCGAAATTTCCCGCAAGATTACGATCAAAAAACATATTTCAAATCAGCAGTTAAATCTGACAACAATGGTATCATAAATTGTTCTTTTGGAGCTCAGATCGCGTTAAAAAGAAACGCTATTTTTAAGGATGGTCCAGCTAATGCGCATGCGCGTTCTCGAATTGATTGACAGGAGATGTCTGTATCTAAAAGATGATTGGCTATGTTTACCTGTAAGGCGGGACTTCCTTTCTACATCCGCCATATTTGCTCCGTCTCGGGGGCTTAATAGTCTCTGGTACTAATAAATATATATATAGATATATATACACACTGAATCAAAATTACACAGTGAATAAGTAAAACAGGAGCATTATTATTTAAATGCTGACCAATTACAGACAACTTCTGGGCAACTAAATTCCGCCTGTTTTGGGATTTCCTGTATCAGGTTAAAGCCTTTCTACCCACTTTGACTATTTCCACCAGGCGACGAATGATGACGTGTACAAGCGCGATCAATCGAATGCCGTTAAAATGATATATTTCAGAAATAAAATAATACATTATCAATTCTCATTTTATATGGAAGTATTGGTCAGTTAGTCTAATTTGATCTGTTCCACAAAGAAGCATTTGCCACACTAATACATAGTAGTGTGAGATAATGTGTAATACATGATGACGTAATTTTTCATGACATATAAAAGTCACATTCACATGTCTGGTAATAAAATAAACAAGTGGGGAGTTTGGGGACAGCAGTTGTTTTACAGAATCACACTAGATGGCATCGTAGATTATGTTATACTTACAAAACATGATTTTGAGTCATGCTGACGTTTTATATATATATATATATATATATATATATATATATATATATATATATATATATATATATATATTTTAAAGAAACATAATTTAAAAAATATCATGTATATGAAAGTGGCAATCTTCAACACCATGGTATTACCACAGTACGTTTTTGTAAGGGTGAACATGTATCTTGGAGAAGTTCCATTGGTTTAGGGGTGATCTAAATAATCACAAAATGAGCTCCCTTTAATATCTTAATTGTTCTTTCTGGATAGCCTGACCTCTGACCTCTTCTGGAAGCTGGTCCCAGGTGCGGGTGGCATAGTAGCTAAACGCTGTCTCACCTTGTTTTGAGTGAACCCTCTGTATGTCTAACTGACTTGATCCTAATTATCTGAGAGGTCTGTTAGGTTTATATTCTACAAGCATATCTGCAATGTATTTAGGTCCTAGGTCATTGAGTTATGTATAAACTAGTATTAGTACTTTAAAATCGATTTTAAATGTAACTGGAAGCCAGTGTAAAGACCTGAGGACTTTATGATATATATATTTATATGCTCTGAATTTTTGGTTCAGGATTTTGAATGAGCTGCAGGTGTCTAATGGTCTTTTTGGGAAGGCCGGTGAGGAGTTCATTGCATTAGTCCACCCTAGAGGTGATGAATGCATGAATATGTTTCTCTAAGTCTTGACTTTGTACGAAACAACTAAAGGCCTGTTCACACCAAACCCGTTTTTTTCTAACAAGCTTTTCAGCGGTAACAATGGATTCCGATGGCGGTATTCACAGCGGGTCTGACAAATCGTCCGCCGACAATCCGAAGGGTTTTTTTTACGGAGAATGGTCTGCTTTTTTTCCTTCGGACTGCGATAAAAACTGACTGACCAATGAGAAACACCAGCTTTGGACATGCTGCTGATACACACCTGAAAATGATATACTTAATCTCGAGTCTGGAATATAGACCTACTTGTAGCAAAATACATGTGCAAATAAATACTGTATGAAACAGCGCTCTTTACTCATCTCACTCGCATAAAAAACAGATTATATACTCCTTAAAATGCATCAATACCATGGAAAGAACATAATGAAACAGTTATGGCAAATTAGGTAAATAAATGCTTTAACAGTGTTTATTATATCTCTAACAGCTGAAGGGTGCGAATAGGAGACTGATATAACAACAGCATCGCAACAGCGCCGCCTACTGTACAGGAGTGAAATAGTTTTTAGTTTCATTTTTTTACGGACTCGGTGTGAATAGACCATCAGACGTTCCTCTTGCAAAATCGTCACGGATTTGGTGTGAACAGGCCTTTATTCTCCCTACATTTTTAAGATGATAGTTGGCAGATTTAGTTGCTTTGATATGACTACCAACATCCCTAACTTGATTAAGTGTCTTTAGATCCCTGAAGTCAACGTACATGTTCACCTTGAGAATTTCGTCTTTGTTGCCAAATACAATGACTTCTGTTTTGTCTATGTTGTCCACTCATGGATGTCTACTCAGATTCATAGTTGCCTACTTTCACATAGTAACCTCTCCCTTCCCAGAGAGCCCAACCCAGTTTTGCAGTCTGACAGTATCAGTAATCTCACATGTGCTTCAAAAAGGATTTCAGCAATGTCTCAAACTGTGAGATTTGCCAAGTTCCCAAAGTCTCCAATCAAAAGCCATAAATTTCAATATGAACTCTATCATTTCGAACATAACTAACCCATTAGAACTTTGAAAGCTTTTACTGTACATGAGTCAGATGAGACCAAAAGTCCAATATGCTCTCACTCATGCAATGTCAACATCACTGATCAGATGGTTCTTCTTCATATCACTTTTTCATCTGGTCATTTGGCAGAATTTCCCTTGACACGCACTGTAGGACAGGTGGGGTTCAAAAGTTCAAAAACACTCGGATCCAGTCGGACAGGAGTATTTCGTTCCCAATCAGATTAAGTCACTTTACTGACCCTGGTAGAGAATGAATGCTCTACCAGGGTCAAAATTGTGCTTTATAAGATGTTTGAAAGAGACAAGAAAAATATTTTCACTCAAATATTTTCACAGTTTTCCCCTTCATGCTGGAACACAAACGTGATACATTGTGGCGATTGATGCATTTCTGAAATGCTTTGGTGTTGTTTTAAGAATAATGCTGTGCAACAGATATATTCAAGCTTTAATAATTTCTTCTGGCATGAGGAAGAGAACAGAACAGAATAGAATAGAATAGAATAGAATAGAGTGTACAAACTTAGATGTTTCCAGAATTCAGAGTACTCAGGAATTTCTCACAAACATGTGAGAATATGAGCGACTGTAGAGATTTATTCCTGTTATACTGACCGAGAATTATAGTTAATAAAATACATTTGTGCATTCTCACAGATATTGTAAACTAAACAAAACAGATACCATCAGATGATATCATATATATGTGTCAATCAGAGCAGTATTTATCTGCCTAAACAATAAAACAATAAATGCAATTAGTGTGACACCATTAAACACAAACAGATTTACTAAATAGGCTACTACAAAGTAATAAAACTAGAAAAACACACTTTATATAAATGAGTCGAAACATAATCATATAGGACAGTATTTAACCATTTTTTTCACTTCATAATTAAGATGTAGAACACAGAACATTAAACAAAATTAATACAATTAGAAAACATCATAATTATTCAAATATCATTCAATATTTAACAAAATATTACCCTTAAAAAAAAAGATACAAAAATAAAGACACAAGGACTCTATTAACCGTCTGAATGAAGTGATTCATAAAAATGAATCAGACTTCCCAACGCTATATAAAACAATGTAGCATTTTGTCACTCTACATCGCTATTTGTTGGAAAAACTAGTTAATTACTAGAAAAACGACACTTTTTAGACACTAATAAATGTGTAAATTATGTAAGTTAGTAGTGTCGCTAATTTAAGTTACACAATTTGCTGAATGGACTTCGTATTTTTAGTGTCTTAAAAGTATTTTTATATTAACAAATTTTTTCACTACAAAATAAAGACGTTTAATGATTAAAACTAGAAAACATCATCAATATTTAACTTAATATTTCATTTAAAAAAAGAAGACGTAAAATGCCGTACAGCAACTTCTGCACAGGGACTCAAACGAATTGAGTGAATCGTTTTTTGAATCGGTTCTTTTATATGAACTGTCCGAACAGAGTGATTCACAAAAATGAATCAGACTTCCCAACGCTATATAAAACAATGTAGCATTTTGTCACTCTACATCGCTATTTGTTGGAAAAATGAGTAAATTACTAGAAAAACGACACTTTTTAGACACTAATAAATGTGTAAATTATGTAAGTTAGTAGTGTCGCTAATTTAAGTTACACAATTTGGTGAATGGACTTCATATTTTTAGTGTCTTAAGAGTATTTTTATATTAACAAATTTTTTCGCTACAAAATAAAGACAAAAACTTATGTTGAACAATGAACACAATAAATAAAACTAGAAAACATCATCAATATTTAACTTAATATTTCCCTTAAAAAAAGAAGACGTAAAATGCCGTACAGGAACTTCTGCGCAGGGACTCAAACGAATTGAGTGAATCGTTTTTTGAATCGGTTCTTTTATATGAACCCAGTGGAGGATTTAGGCATGGGTGACATGGGCAGTTGCCCAGGATGGCATCTTGCGGGGGGTCGGCACGAGGCACCCACACAGACCCCCCTTTGGGGGCGTGCTGAAACGGGTTTTGCCCAGGGCGCCATAAAAGCTAGAACCGCTACTGTATGAACCGTCCGAACAGAATGATTCACAAAAATGAATCAGACTTCCCAACGCTATATAAAACAATGTAGCATTTTGTCACTCTACATCGCTATTTGTTGGGAAAAGGAGTTAATTACTAGAAAAACGACACTTTTAATAACACTATTAAATTGTGTAAGTTAGTAGTGTCGCTAATTTAAGTTAACACAATTTTTTCAATATTTTCAGTGTCTTAAATTAGCAACACTACTAACTTACATAATTTACACATTTATTTGTGTCTAAAAAATTTCGTTTTTCTAGTAATTTACTACTTTTTCCAGCAAATAGCGATGTAGAGTGACAAAATGCTACATTGTTTTATATAGCGTTGGGAAGTCTGATTCATTTTTGTGAATCACTCTGTTCGGACAGTTCATATAAAAGAACCGATTAAAAACGTCAAGTCTCTGCGCAGAAGTTGCTGGACGACATAACGTCGTCGTCTTATTTTATTTATTTATTTATTTTATTTGAAGGGTAATATTTTATTATATATCGATGATGTTTGAATTACGATGATGTTTTCTAGTTTATTAATTGTGTTTATTGTTCTACGTCTTTATTTCGTAGTGAAATTTTTTTTGATAAAAATATAAAAAAGCTCTGAAGCTGAATAGTTTACCTATTTTAAGTGTTGTTGATTATTACAAAACTGATAATAAACCACCTGATGATGAATATTAAAAAGACATATTTTAGGTCAGTACATATTTTCAGTGTCTTGCGAGCATTTGTATTGATATTGAACAATATTTGGGTATTTAGTCAGTGCGTATTCCCAAGGGCAAAGATTTAGTTTGAATATTAGAGGGGTAACGTACCCACCCCATCCCCCCCTGAATCTACGCCCCTGCATCTTCCATTTCCCTATAGATCATACTTTGGATTGGAACAATAAAAGCTGCGCAACACATGATTACATGATTGCATGATCACATGATTTCGTTTGCGAAAGGGAGAAATGCCACTCATGTTGATTGGTTAGAGAGGGGAAACTCCTCGCCGGTGGGGTGAGCGGATTCACGGTATAAATTAAGCTCACATTCGGTGAGGTGCAGTACTGGTGACGGCATCGCTGAAGTTTGGTTGTTCACGGATGATGCTGGCATGAACTGAATACAGAGAACAGGAACATCAGACGAACATCAGCCAATCAGATCCTTCGTGTAAGGTGGCATCAAACTCACTGTCCAATCGCAGAGCAGAATTGTTGCCATTCGAAGCGAAGACGGGGAAGCGCATCACCACCACCACCAGTTACGCGCGTCTCAGTGGCTACGCATTTGGATATCGCTGCTTGAAAACTGCGTTGTTTTATTTCGTTTGCACACCTGCACTGACTTTAAACCCATCCACAGCAACAGTTTGGAATCGCCCGGTGAGTATTCCGTTTCTCTCTAAAACAAAACGTATGATGATGCTTTTATTCATGCGCACAGATGTTTGCTGCGTAGTTGAATGTGTGACCCAGTTAACTCGCGTGAGCTCCTACATGGGCGTGAATTCAAGCAATACTTGTGTGTTTGTGTTTGCCAGTGATCATCATGCCTGATGTTAAAGCTCCATTACTGCACTCGGATCCAGAGACGGTGGAGGACGTGTTTGATCATACATATAAAGAGAAAGAAGGCCCTAAACCACCCGTCGTCATCGTGTGGAGAAATGTCATTCTCATGACTTTATTGCATATTGGAGCTTTGTATGGAATCTCCCTGATACCAGTTGCATCCAAACTAACATTGATTTGGAGTAAGTATCAAACATTGCATTAACACTCACTAAATGTGTAACCTTTACACACTTATACATTTTCTTAAAGGAGTAGTCCACTTAAAAAAAAAAAAATAATAATAATAATTTTTGTCATTTACCCTTGTCATTACTTTCTTTCACCAAAGAAGATGTTTATCAGAATGTCAGAGCTGCTCTTTTCCATTCAGTGATAGTGAATGGGGACTTGGGCTGTCAAGTTATAAAAAGGCACAATAAAAGTAGCCCATGTGACTAATGCACTATTTCAAGTCTTCTAAAGTTGAGGTCGACCGATAGTGGATTTTGCCGATACCGATAACTATGGTGGGCTGATAACCGATAAATTGACCGATCGATTATTTTTTTGTTTTTAATTTTATTTAAAAAAATTTTTTTAATGATAAAACGTTTTCTTAGTCTTTTCTTACTGTGATGGGCACTGACATAGAGGCTACAAGAGTCCAAAATAGCTAAAATCCCAGATGCAGGTTTATTGTGCAATCAAAATCCCAATAATAACCAGAAAAAAATTACGATTTGGTGCATAACGCAGGAGTTTTAACTATAAACAAGCCCAAAATACACTGGAGACTCTTATTTTGAAATGTCTGTGCCGCCAAACAAAACATGCATGTATTGCAATAAAAAAATAAAAAAAATACTAAAAAATAGATAAACAGAGTTTGCTTGTCAATGATCCGGTATATTCCGGTATTATACTTTCTGTCAGTCAAAACCAACATTAACTCAACGATCAACACATTTTTTAAAATAACATTTAGTATTAATAATCGGGATTTAGTGATGGCAGTGACTTGACACTATTTAACAAATTAAGCGTTTTGTAGCCTATATACAGTATATATATTCACCAGATGAAGAGGTACTATCGTTAAGTATCAGTGTTGATTTTTCCCGATAACCGATAGTTCCAAAAAGCAACTATCGGCACCGATTAATCGGTAAAACCGATATATCGATCTACCTCTATTCTAAAGCCATACATTAGTTTTGTGTGAGGAACAGACTTGTGTTCAGTTTTAAACATTAATCTCAAATCATGTGGCTTGTTGGGAAGATGTGTGCTTTTACTCTTTTTTTTTTTTTACTCTTTTGGGGGTACGATATTGCGGAAAAAGTATACGCTTAAAATGCTCAAGTCCCCGTATAAATAAGTCTGGCATATGAGGTATCATTTGAAAGCTTAGAATATGAACTATTCATAAATTACCATCACTTCTGCATTTGTTACTTAAAATAACAAAATAGGGCATTAAAAGATCAGCGTTGGAAATAAGCTCCACCTAGTGGTCATGTGGTAGAAATATTAATATGAAAATAAGTCTTTAAAATACCACTTAAATAGACAAGTCATATATCAAATGAAAGATCTCATTCTCAGGAATGTGAATTCTCAGGAATTTTGTTGCCCTAATATCACAGTTTGAAAGATTTTCAAAAGCAAAACTGCTGCTGTAAGCCCCAAATAGCTAAAAACATTATATCTGCTTTAACTTTAGGCAGTTCTCTAAAAAATGAGCTATTTTTTACTTGTCTGTGAGCTTGCTTGTGTGAATAATCCAATGTTATATCTTGATGTCCAGAACAAAATATGCCATCCAGCAGGAAAATCATGCAAAACAAATCATCAGAAAATATGTTTTCGACTATTAATAAAATGTTTTATATAATCGCAAAGGGGAGGATCTCAGCTTTCTAATGACATCTAGATTGAGCTTCTAGTCCACTCAGAGGCCGAGATATTCAATGAAATAATGAGGGTGGTGCTTGAACTGAAAATTAGACTGAATGTCTATGGACGAGCACATCTGTGAGGGATAAAATGTGTTAGAGCGCCACCTACATTTCAGATCTGTATATAGAGGAAAAAAATATTTTTTCTAGTACTTGCTGCCATCTAGTGGAATAAAATACAACTAAAATAGGATGATTAAAATGGATGAAAACATCTGATATAATAGATTGATCAAAATGCACAAAGACATTCTAACTTCTAACTCATTGTCAGTTTTTTTTGTTTTTTTTTTTTGCATCAGTGTTTAATAAAAGATGTGTGTGTTTTTTTTCCAGCGGTTGTCTGTTCCGTGTTCAGTGCTTTGGGCGTCACCGCGGGCGCTCACAGGTTATGGAGTCACAGATCATACAAAGCGTCTTTACCTCTGCGAATCTTTCTCGCTATCGGCAACACTATGGCCTTCCAGGTAATGAGCGCTTAATAAAGACATGAAGAATCTCTTTACCATTCAGATGTTTGGACACACCTGCTTATTCTTTATTCTGACTAATTTCCACATTTTAGAATCATAGTAAAGTCATCAAAACTGTGAAATAACTGGGGGCCTGGGTAGCTCAGTGGTAAAGATGCTGGCTACCAGCCCTGGAGTTCGCTAGTTTGAATCCAGGGTGTGCTGAGTGACTCCAGCCAGGTCTCCTAAGCAACCAAATTGGCCCGGTTGCTAGGGAGGGTAGAGTCACATGGGGTAACCTCCTCGTGGGCACGTGGTGAGTTGAGCACGGATGCTGCGGTGGATGGCGTGAAGCCTCCACACGCGCTATGTCTCCGTGGTAACGCGCTCAACAAGCCACGTGATAAGATGCGCGGATTGACGGTCTCGGACACGGAGGCAACTGAGATTCGTCCTCCGCCACCTGGATTGAGGCGAGTCACTACGCCACCACAAGGACTTAGAGCGCATTGGGAATTGGGCATTCCAAATTGGGTAAAAAGGGGAAAAATCCAAAAAAACATTAAAAAAAAAAAAAAAAAACTGTGAAATAACAAATGGAAGTATGGAAGTGAATGAATTAAAAAAAAAAAAAAAAATCGTTTTGTAAAGAATTTGATATGTAGACACAATGTGAATTATGCAATCGAGTTGCTGTCAAACTACTGATAAATTTATATATATCTGAATATTTTGCAATTATCTTAAAATATATTGTTTCTATTGTTTTATAATCAACAACTTTAAATCAATAGTTTTACATTTTTCCATTGTTTTCAATTCGATTCAAAATGCTTCATGGGATTGTAGTTCATTCCCTCATGAAAGACGTTAAAGGGACAGTTCACCTAAAAATGAAAATTCTCTCATCATTTACTCACCCTCATGCCATCCCAGATGTGTTTGACTTTCTTTCTTCTGCAGAACACAAATGATGATTTTTAGAAGAACATCTCAGCTCTGTAGGTCCAGTCAGGGCCCAAAACATTTTGAAGCTCCAAAAAGCACATAACGGCAGCATAAAATAGTCCATACGACTCCAGTGGTTGAATCCATGTCTTCAGAAGTGACATGATAGGTGTCAACAGATCAATATTTAAGTCAGTATTAAAGTATTTAAGGTTTACTATTGATTCTCCTCCCTGCCCAGTAGGTGGCGATATGCATGAAGAATGTGAATCGCCAAAAACACAAGAAGAAGAATGTGAAAGTGAAGATTAATAGTAAAAAAGGACATAAATATTGATCTTTTTCTCACCCACACATATCATATCACTTCTGAAGACATGGATTAAACCACTGGAGTCGTATGGATTACTTTTATGCTGCCTTTATGTGTTTTTTAGAGCTTCAAAGTTCTGGTCACCATTCACTTGCATTGTATGGCCCTACAGAGCTGAGATATTCTTCTAAAAATCATAATTTGTGTTCTGCAGAAGAAAGTAAGTCACACATCTGGGATGGCATGAGGGTCAGTAGATGAGAGAATTTTCATTTTGAGTGAACTGTCCCTTTAAGTACACAGTCTTGTATCTTTGTCTTTTGGTCTGATTTTCAAATACTTTTCAAATCAAAGGATTTTATGAGATCCCAACATACAAAATGAATGGGGAAAAATACTTCCAGAACCAAGACGACTGAAAAAGTGGGCGGGCACTGTTGCAGGACTATCTTGTTCAATGGGAAAAAAATCATGACTTCATCATCATTTTGCCCTGTTCTCTTTCTGGTGCAGAATGACATATTCGAATGGGCACGTGATCATCGCGTTCACCACAAATACTCGGAGACGGACGCTGACCCTCACAACGCCGTGAGAGGTTTTTTCTTCTCTCACATTGGCTGGCTGCTGGTTCGTAAACATCCTGATGTCATCGAGAAGGGACGCAAGCTGGAGCTCAATGACCTGAGGGCTGATAAAGTCGTCATGTTTCAGAGGAGGCAAGTTTGATTTGCATGCTAAAATAATCGAATGGATTGTTTTGTGACAGGTCTGTCTATGTGAGACTAAAATATGTTTTAACTCTCTTCTTTCTCAGGTACTACAAGCTGTTGGTGCCGTTTGTGTGTTTCTTCGTCCCGATGTTTGTGCCATGGTATATGTGGGGAGAGTCACTGTGGGTGGCATATTTCGTACCTGCCGTCCTCAGGTACACGTGGGTGCTAAACGCCACCTGGCTGGTGAACAGCGCTGCACACATGTGGGGAAACCGACCATATGACAGCAACATTAACCCCAGGGAGAACAAATTCGTCACCTTCAGTGCAATAGGTATGTCCAACAGAATTTATTTATTTTTTCGCAACCCAAAATTGGGCCTAGCAACTTTCTAAACAATAGTGTGTCAGTCGATTAGAATTTTTAATCAAATTAATTACATGAGTGGGGGCCTGGGTAGCTCAGTGGTAAAGACGCTGGCTACCACCCCTGGAGTTCGCTAGCTCGCTAGTTCAAATCCCAGGGTGTGCTGAGTGACTCCAGTCCCCTAAGCAACCAAATTGGCCTGGTTGCTAGGGAGGGTAGAGTCACATGGGGTAACCTCCTCGTGGTCGCTATAATGTGGTTCGTTCTCGGTGGGGCACGTGGTGAGTTGAGTGTGGTTGCCGCAGTGGATGGAGTGAAGCCTCCACACGCACTATGTCTCCGTGGCAACGCACTCAACAAGCCACATGATAAGATGCGCGGGTTGACGATCTCAGACGCGGAGGCAACTGGGATTCTTCCTCCGCCACCCGGATTGAGGCAAGTCACTATGTGACCACGAGGACTTAGAGCACATTGGGAATTGGGCATTCCAAATTGGGAGAAGAAAAAAAAAAACTTTTTACGGTCCGGGGACATAATTAATTGTGTTAATTTTTGAAGATTTTTTTAAATTTTTTTTTATATAATCGCACTGAATTTATGCCTAAATAGGCAGCCCTAAATTTACTTATTATACACATAATAATTTGGACATTTAAAATGAAATATTTGATTGTGGCAGACAATAATAATAATAATAAATTGGTTGCGTCGCAGCATAAACGGTGTTTTTGGGTCACTTTAGGTAGTTTGAAACTTAAAACACATCTTGAGAGCCCTGCATTCAGAATCCGTCCAGCTGTTTTTGAACGCAAGTATGCGTCCTCATCTTGTCGCTTGTGTCAGCAAGCCCGAGTGTGGTTTGTTGCCTGTACAGCTGGAGTTTCGCTTACTGCCCCCTGATGAAAACAGGTGATACTTCAAACTTGAATTTCTCAGATGGTAGGAATATTCCCTTTTACGATATAGGGTCGTGATTACGAAGCTCCTTAGAGGACAGGGCGGGGATTTTTTTCTGAAATAGTTTGCGTTCCCTCGCAATAAATTCACCATGGTTTTACTAAAATAACCATAATTTTAATTTTAAATATTCATAGTGAAACCATAGTGATAATACAGGAAAACAAAAACTATAGTGATAAAAATAATAATTGTGGTTATTTTGATTTTACAACAAATACCATATAAAATATTAATAATAATAATAATAATAATAATAAAAGGTTTGCCTAAAACAATCATGGTTACTAGAGTATTACTATAGAAAAAACATATTTTCCACCAAAAACTATGGTTACTACAGTCTGAAATATTGGTGCCGCTTTATTAGAAGGTTAAATTTGTTAACATTAGTAAACGCATTAGGTATAATTAACAATGAACAAAATATGTTTTACAGTATTTGTCTTTAATATTAGTCAATAAAAATAAAATATGATGATTGTTTATGGTTAGTTCATAGTGCATTAATGTTAACATATGATTTTTAAAATCAAAAGTTGTATATGTTGAAATTAACATTAACCAGGATTAATAAAAGCTGTAAAAGCAGATATTTTTTATTGTTGGATTATCTTAACTAATGTTGTTTACTAATGTTAACAAATGTAACCTTATTTTAAAGTGTTACCACAATATTACTATAGTAAAACCATGATACCCACAAAATATTTTTGTTAATAAACTATGCATAGTTTTCGTTTTCCTGTATTATGGTTTCACTACGAATATCATGGTTAAAATATGGTTACTGTAGTAAAACCAGGGAACGGCAAACGTATGGCGAGGGCACACGAAATGTATGGCGAGGGCACGCAAAACGTATGGCGAGGGAACTGCGAGGGCACACGAAACTTATTGCGAGAGAACGCGAAACGTATTGCGAGGGAACTGCGAGGGCACACGAAACTTATTGCGAGAGAACGCGAAACGTATGGCGAGGGAACTGCGAGGGCACACGAAACTTATTGCAAGAGAAAGCGAAACGTATTGCGAGGGAACTGCGAGGGCACACGAAACTTATTGCGAGAGAACGCGAAACGTATGGCGAGGGAACTGCGAGGGCACACGAAACTTATTGCGAGAGAACGTGAAACGTATTGCAAGGGAACTGCGAGGGCACGCGAAACTTATTGCGAGAGAACGCGAAACGTATTGCGAGGGCACGCGAAACTTATTGCGAGAGAACGCGAAACGTATTGCGAGGGAACTGCGAGGGCACACGAAACTTATTGCGAGAGAACGCGAAAGGTATTGCGAGGGAACTGCGAGGGCACGCGAAACATATTGCGAGGGAACGCGAAACGTATTGTCTTTTTACTTGGCACATTGCCTAAAAAATGTGTGCAATAGCCAAAGACGAATTTCTAGCACGTTCACATAGAAAAACAATTGTAAAAACAGCGTGGACAGATGCAAATACGTGTTCGTGTGAATTGCCCCATATGAGGGTCAGTCAGTGTGTCATGAGGCATGGAACAATCAGTTCTATTTATGTGCAATGCAGCCTATGAAACCCATATATAAATCAATAATAATAGTAATAATAATATATATTATGAATCTTCTGCCCAGTATGCCGCAAGAATCCTGAAATGGCTGGTTAAATGTAGTCTCCCAATCTGACCCACTTTTTCTTTCTGAAAAAGAACCACAACAATCTAGCAATTTGATCGCAACTTTGACGGTACGCTGTATGTTTGATTTTGCGTGCAGTCGGTAAGGAAAACGCAATAGTTGATTTGACTGTTTATAGTCTTCAGTCTGTTTGGCTCTTTAGGCTTCTCAGAATGAATGCATTTCATTGTGATTGTAGATTTTATGATTCATTTAGTTCAAATGTTGATGAATCATCTCATGCTTTTGTTTCTCAGGTGAGGGCTATCATAATTACCACCACACGTTTCCGTACGACTACGCCTCCAGTGAGTTCGGCTGGAGACTCAACCTGACCACCTGCTTCATCGACTTCATGTGTTTTCTGGGTCTGGCCAGAGACCGCAAGCATGTGTCCAAAGAGCTGGTGCTCGCTCGTGCTCAGCGCACCGGAGACGGCAGTCACAGAAGTGGCTAAGCACTCGCGTCACGTCCCGAAAAACTGACAACATGTAAACCGGAGGACGATCAGCCCTTCCTTTGACGGGAGTTTCAACAGCGTTGAAGCTTCTGCTCTACATTCATACTCTGATGTCAGACGACAAACGTTTTTCCCCCAGTTTAGCCCGTGACGCTTTCATACAGGCATTCGGCCTGTTTGTGTAGCACTTATTCTTATTTTGTTTTTGGCTTCTTCTCTACTGTAATTTTTGATAGTTTTTGACGCCCGCGTGCAGCTGATGCGCCTCAATGCAGGAGCTGAACACAGCGCCTAGAAACAGGCCAATGACCCTGTGACCCTCCAGGGCCTTTTTGTGTGCACACCGGGCGACGTCTTACCAGATTTAGCTGTGCAATTTGGGAGAAATAAAATAGATTTAACATTTAACTGCCGCACCTTATTGTCGTTATACTAAATTAAAGTTAAGCCAGATGCGTCATATTATCGTCATGCATCCTGGGTGGCATCTTACCAAATCTAGTTGTGCATTTTGGAGGATATTAAACCAAAACACAAATATGTTCCATGCTTAACAGTTGCACCTTACTGTATCTGTACTAAATTGAATTGTAAGACCAGATACGGTCTTATTTCTTTGATGTTGCCGAAGTGGCCAAACTATTATTTTTAATTTTTTTTTTGATATACTTGCACAATTGGCTCATTCTTCAGAGCTTTGGAGAAATATTTGAGTTAAAGAAATTAAGAAATGATTGTTCTTGAGCAGCACATACTTTTTTGGGGGGTTTTGATACTTGCAGTGCTAAAATAGACGACAGACGGGCGTGAAAATGCTCCGTAAATTTCTGTGCTACTGACGGAAATTGGGATTAATATATTGACGTTTAGTATATTGAGAGAAGTGTTAAAAACGATTCATTTATTAACCATAATTAAATTTTCTGATAACACGAAGACTACAGAGAATTCTGAAAGATGTCTCATTATTTTGAGTGGGAGAGGTCACGAAAGAATTGAACGTGTTGATTCTTGACAATTCAGTACTTTAAAATTAATCGGTTGCTTTTGTATTGTAATGAATTGTGCAAAAAAAAAAAAAAAAAATGTTTTTTTTTTTTTTGGAGTCTAGATTTGTTCCTCTTTTTCATCTAATAAATATGTCTGGACTTCAGCGTTATTGTAAGCATGCTCTATTAAAACAAAACTCTCCTTTCTGATGCCAATAATAAAGACGAACTGACGGGCAGTAATGATCGTAAAAATATCGGCTCTGCTGGTATTATTGTCACGGTGAAATTTGTTTTGATGCCAAAAACGATTGTGTCGCATGCAAGCCGAATGGTGTGCACTCTTGAGGATGTTTATTCAAACCATGCATTTTCAGAGAAATTGATTTTTTTTTGCCAATCCACTTGACAAGTTGTGTGTTATTAAGTTGTTTGGTAATTAAAAACTATTTGGATTGTTATTCTACAAAACAAGAATTTGTATTTTGAGTGTATGAGTTCAGACACCCCAGGACAAATACACTTCTATTCGCCTTATTTTCACTCTTGACACTGATTCAGAAGCGCCAGGAAGCGGTTGTGATATTTTTTCATGCTGTAGGAGGCCGTTTAATGAATCGGGGCCTTCAGTTCGTAAAACTAATGTGATGTTAATGTCCGTGATAACAGCCTGTCATAGTGAATAAACTCTTGTTTCATATTCGATAACTGTAAATAAAGTCTCAAGCAAGGAGCTTTTAAACTTTCACACTTGTCTGTCTGTGTACTTTCATCTACATTTTCAGGTTTGTGCTTACATAATTATGGGATGTTTCAACACACTTTGTTTTACTTCAGTGTATTTAGTATATGTATTAATATTTACAGGGAATATCAGTGAACAAATACAGAGGTCTAAAGTTGTAGATCAAATCATATCCTCCTGAGACCCGAGCGTGACTTGTATTTTCCATTTCCTAACTAGTAGCAGCTTATAAGCATGCAAAAAATAAATAAAACATTTCCTAAAATGTATGTCCTCATCATAACTCCATATAAAGCCTCTGAAAGACACATTTATCAGCTTTTGGATGAACCCATTGATTCTAAATATAGGATACTTAAAAATGAAAATGAGCCTATAGTCCACGTACGTGGTCGTTGTGTTTAACAGTGTGCCGTTTCGCGATAAATCGATGAAATTTAAAAAATGGCATATCTGATGAAACTAGAGACTGTAATCTTTTGACTCAAACAGGTTTCAATGTAAAAAACGTAATTAGGTTTCTTACCAGATGTAGTTTTGTTGGTGTTTCTCCCAAAGACTAACTCCGCTGTGATCAGCGCCATGTTGTTTTGTCACATGACTCGTGTGCATTGAAAGTTTAACTTTTTAATGACCGCACAGAATCTCCTGAACTGAGATCAGTCTGTTTAAATGAAATTAAATTATGCATATGTAACGGGAGCCAGCTGATGCAATGTGTATAAACCTCACTCTCCTGACCTCAAGAGGTGCACTAGCGACTGATGCTAGAGACTGTAGCCTTTAGCCTCCTTGCTAGTGGACCCACCTCCCATGCCGGAGGCGCCGGTTCGAGTCCCGTACAGAGCGGGTAGAACAGGAGCATCACAATGGTGCCGTGACCCGGATGGGAGTGAGGTTTAGGGGGGTGAGTGTAACGGTGACCAGCTGATAGATAGCTGTGCAATGTGTATAAACCTCACTCTCCTGACCTCAAGAGGTGCACTAGCGACTGACGCTAGAGGCTGTAGCCTTTAGCCTCCTTGCTAGTGGACCCGCCTCCCATGCTGGAGACTCCAGTTCAAGTCCCATACGGAGTGTGTAGAACAGGAGCATCACACACAGCCTATAGCAAAGCCAAAACGTAATGTCCACACATGTGGACGTGAATTGATAACAGCACTGAATCTAGATGCTTTCTCTTTTTACAGATGCTTACCGCATTTTAATACGGGAGTGAATCAAATTATCCTTCAGTGTGTGTAGAGAATACAGGAGTCACTCCAGAATGTTAGTTGATGGCAGTTTATTTAAAAAAATATTTTTTTTGGTAAAAAATAACCAAAAATGGAAAATAAGGTGGCCATTACCTGGAATACTTGCAAGTGAACAGCGTCTGCACTACGTGGACTAATTGATCAAACTATTATATCTTTCCCATGTGTTTTCTGTTCACTAACAAGGATGCTTTGAGCCAATTTCACACGCATTCTAGTGTTGTTTTCTGTTGGAATTCCTGCTGTTAAATATCCATGCAGTTATCATTGAACTGCATGTCTGTGCTCGTCTGCAGTGACATAACTGCTGAATGTTAACAGGCGCGTTCAGAAGCCTGTGAACTGCCATCTGTCACTATCAGATTCACACTATTATATACAGACTGCTGCATCAGCACAGTTTTACCACTCTCACTGATTACAGTAGCGTTAATAGTGAGGTGATTCATTTTTACAAATGAATAAATGTTCCTAAAGAAATTTAGTTTAAATGTTTTTTTAAATTGCCCAAAGTTCATTTTAATTATGCAATTAATTACATTAGGATAAGTAGATAAAATACCGAAGCTATAATTAAAATGCCAAAAAGGCTACAGTGGTTAATGCAAAACATTAGGTTCAAACTATGTTAAGAATTTCAGCAGCGTCATGTGACTCCGGTGGACCAATCAGCGAGCGGCTCTGAACTGTACTGTTGAGACTTGTGTCTGCACACAGGCAGGACTGTAATCTATTATGCATTATTTTGGGGAATTTGCACTGTACTCAAGTGCTCTTAAAATAGAATATTTGTTTGTTTACTCATTTGGACCATTGCCATTTCATCTTGACTGAAATCTGTCCTCTTATAATGTGTCTTCTCTGGACACAATAATTGTGTTTGAATTATTTAACCCTTGTGTTGTGTTTATTTTGTGCGAACACATTTGAGTTCCCGGTCAAAAATGACCGGCCCACTAAGATAGTTTATAAATCTCTCATGTTGCATTTATTATTACAAGATATTAAATTAGATCTTTTTATGATATCAGTTTTTGTACTCCTTTTTTGACCATATTTTAAAAATCTATATTTTTATTGATAGAAGGATTTATTGAACTGAGCTCATACAGGTCTAGTGCGGAGAAATATATATATATATATATAATTAAATGAATAACCACTTGCTTGATCTGAACAATATAAGTGTCATTTTAAAGCTTAGAATCTGGACTATATAATGCATATAGCTGATCTTAACAATTCTTAAATAATGCTTTTTAATTTGTTATATATTCAGAGTTGGTAAAAACAAAGAAGATGAGATAGTCATGTGTTATATATCGTTGGAAAGGTCTCATTTAGTATAATGCAATGAGCAAATGTGTTTCACACAGAGGTCAAACTGCAGTGTGTTTTAGTGCATGAAATTTCCACAGACAGACATAAATATAATAAACAAGAGTGTCTTTTTGTCACGTTGTTCCTTATTACTTCCAGAAACATGCATATAACATAAACAATTACATACCGTAACTTACAGCAGACGATCCCGATTCAAACGAGCCCAAACACAACATAATATGATGAGCAGATCTTGAAATATTGCACAAAATATCTCGATGCACTAAAGGGCGTTCAACGCACTAAAGGGCGTTCAACACACATCGTATGTGCAAACACACATGCACATCTAAAGGATTGTGATGCTCCTGAACACTTAATATTTCTGTATTTTGTAGTCTAATCCATTCATTTCCAATGGCCGGTCATTTTTGACCGGGAACACAACAAGTGTAACAAAGTTAAATAAAACCCCCCAAAAAAGTAAAAAAAAATTGTCAATTTTTCATGTGTTGTCAGATGCCACATGTCAACAAAGTCAAGGAATTTTATTCCAATTTAAAAAAAAAAAAAAAAAAAAAAGGGGGTCTGGGTAGTTCAGCGAGTATTGACGCTAACTCAAGGCGTGCTGAGTGACTCCAGTCAGGTCTCCTAAGCAACCAAATTGGCCCGGTTGCTAGGGAGGGTAGAGTCACATGGGGTAACCTCCTCATGGTCACTATAATGTGGGTTCTCACTCTCGGTGGGGCGTGTGGCAAGTTGTGCGTGGATGCCACGGTGAATAGCATGAAGCCTCCACATGCGCTACATCTCCACGGTAACGCGAGTCATTACACCACCACGAGGACTTAGAGCGCATTGGAATTTGGGCGTTCCAAATTAGGGAGAAAAAAAAAACAACTTAAGAAATAACTACCACGGTATTTCCTAAACACCTGAAAAATATCCCTGATCCAATGAGATCATTGCATGTAATGTCTAAAGTTTGATTTTGAGGTAATTTGATCGAATAATAATTTGTTGCTAATGAAAATCCCTGAAATTATCACATTTATTGTGAGACAAAATACTTATTTGTCCCCAAAAACCCAAAGGTCAAAAGAGGTCAGACACTTTCTGACATCTGACCTGAGGGGGGTCAGAGAGAGGTCATGAAGCAACTTTACACCAATCAATCAATTCCCCATGGATAAAATCAGGTTCTGCCCTACATAGAATATCCTGTTTCACCATAACAATATATCATGTCCACGGAAAAAAAGTTGTACAACACATTCAGCATTTATGAAAGCACTTCTGAATATATTTCTTCCAAATGATTTCAAGCATGTAGAAGCTTCAGAATGATTCAGATTCATGATGCACAAACACACAAACAGACAGGAGAGCGACAGCCACGTCAACATGAATTTATGAAATAATGATCTTTCAAGTAAGCCATTTTTTAAGGTTAAGCATTTAGTTACATTGAGTTTTCCTGCTCTTTTAGTCTATAGTGACTCTGACAAAACCAGTCAAGAATGCAGGTCATATTTCACCTCAAACTCAAATTTAAGAAATAAGAAATTATATATTTTTTTGCCCTTTCAATTCTTATTACCATATTGTTAAACGATAAAGATATATTTAAATTATACAATTATTCACACATTAATTTGCACTGGTTTTAATGGAAATAAAAATAGGATTGAGAAAAACTCGAGAAATATGACCATGATGTTCCGCATAGGTTTTGTGAGATTCACACACTTTCATTTCCATCATAATTCAGTCCCAATTCATCTGTCACGGTGGTTTGAAGAACATCTTGAGAAGCTTCGTGTTGTTGTTCTAGTGGAGTGTTTTGAGGATAAATGCAGATCAAGCTTTAGCAGAACATCAACCTCTCTTTAAATAAGTGCAATATAAAGAAACCATTCAAACGACACGACTAACTAAACCCTTGTGTTCTTCCCAAATCCAAACAAATACTTTCTAAAAATCTTTCCCACAGTTAATGGAATTCAGCGGTCAGTCTGCTAACAATCATCACTATGACTACTATAGACAGCATCTCTCCGAGAACATTCTGCACTTATTATTAAAATAAGAAACATTCGGTCTCATTCATGAAACACAATCAGAACTCATTTATGAGTAAACTGTTGCATTGAAATAAATGCAACAATTTACGTAAGAATAACGGTTTACACAGAAATGTGTTCTGCTCGTGTTTCATGAATAAGAGCAATTCTTAGGTAATTTGCACTTTCAATTCAATGTGACAATTTACATAAAAATTAATTTTACGGACAATTTGCACAAACATTCAGTGTGTACTTGTATTTCATGAATAAGAGGCATTTCTACGTCACATTCAATTTAGTAATTTATGTAAGAATGGTTTTACAGAATTTGTTCTGCTTGCGTTTCATAAATAAGGATCATTCTTACGGTTTATGTCCAAATTAATTCAATGTGACATTTTGTGCAAAACATTTTTTATGAAGAACTTGGACTTGAACGTCCAATTCTTACGTAAATCGTCACATTCAGTTTAGTATTTTATGTAAGATTGGTTTTCCGAATGATTTAAACAGAAATTTGTGTTTCATGAAAAAGGTCTATTCTTACGTAATTCAGTGATATTTTATGCAAAAAAGTTTTACGAACAATTTACACAAAAATTTAAATCGCCTCATATTTCATGAATAAGACCAATTCTTACGAAAATTGTCACAGGCCAATACTGATGTAAATGTACTGAATGCAACAATTTGCGTAAGAATGAACAATTTGCACGAAAAAACGTTGCATTCAACAATTAACCTAATGTTTTACGAATTATTTACATAGAAATTTGTTTTGCCTGCGTTTCATAAATAAGGATCATTCTTACATAGTATGTCAAATTCAATTCAATGTGAAACTTTGTGCATAAAATGTTTTACGAACAACTTGGACAAAAATGTAATCGGCTTGTTTTTCACGAACGTCCAATTCTTACGTAAATCGTAACATTCAGTTTAGTATTTTACTTAAGACTGGTTTTACGCATGACTTAGTCACGAAACGCAAGTAAAACAAATTTCTAAGGTCTATTCTTACGTAATGTCAAACTCAATTCAGTGACATTTACACAGTTTTACGAACAAATTCCATAGAAATTTAATTGGCTTATATTTCATGAATAAGACCAATTCTTGCATAAATTGTCACATTCAACTTAATTTAAGACCTATTCTGATTTACGTTATTAACAATTTGCATAAAAATGTTGCATTCAATTCAAAGCAACAATTAACATAAGAATGGTTTTACAAATGATTTACACAGAAATTTGATTTGCTCGCATTTCATTAAAAGGCCTATTCTTACGTGTTACGTCACACTCAAGAAACATTTTATATAATGTTTTACAAACAATTTGCAGAGAAATTCAAGTGGCTCATATTTCATGAGTAAGACTAATTGTCATATTAAATTGAGTATTTTACATAAGAATGGTTTTATGCATGATTTACATAGAAATTTGATTTACTTGCATTTCATGAATAAGGTCCATTCTTACGGTGTATGCCACACTCAATTCAATGTGACATTTTGTGTAAATAAAAGTTTCACGAACAACATTAAAAATTAAATCGGCTTGTTTTTCACGAATGTGACCGATTCTTACGTAAACTGTCACATTCAATTTAGTATTTTACTTAAGACTGGTTTTACGCACGATTTACACAGTCACGAAATGCAAGAAACTAATTTCTAAGGTCTATTCTTACGTAATATCACACTAAATTCAGTGACATTTTATGCAAAAAAACATTTAATGAACAATTTACACAAAAATTCAGTCGGCTTGTATTTTATGAATAAGACCAACTGTTACGTAAATTGTCACATTCAATGTAGTATTTTATGTAAGACTGGATTTATAAATGATTTAAACAAATTGTTTCCCTTGTGTTTCACATTTTACGTAAAAAAAGTTTAACGAACAATTTGCACAAAAATTTAATTGGCTTGTTTTTCATGAATAAAACCAATTTTTACACAAACTATCACATTAAAAGTAGTATTTTACTCAAGAATGGTTTATGCATGATTCACACAGAAATTTGTTTTGCTTGCATTAAATAAATAAGGATCATTCTTACGTAGTATGTCAAATTTAATTCAATGTGACATTTTGTGCCAAAAAAAGCTTTACGAACAACTTGCACAAAAATTAAATCGGCTTTTTTTTTCCAAGAATGAGACCAATTCTTATGTAAATTGTCACATTCAATTTAGTATTTTACGTAATACTGGTTTTACGAATGTTTTACATAGAAATTTGTTTAGCTTGCATTTCACGAAAAATTTCTTTTCTTATGTAATCTCACACTCAATTCAGTGACATTTTACACAAAAAAGTTTTACGAACAATTTGCACAGAAATTCAGTCGGCTCGTATTTCATGAATAAGACCAATTCTTACGTAAACTGTCACAGGCCAATTCTGATGTAAATGCATTGAATGCAACAACTTACGTAAGAACTAACAATCTGCACGAAAAAACCCAAAACGTTGCATTCAATTCAAAGCAACAATTAACGCAAGAATTTTTTCCAAATTATTTACACAGAAATTTGTTTTGCTTGCGTTTAAATAAAAAGGCCTATTCTTACGTATTACGTCACACTCAAGTGACATTTTACGTAAAAAAGTTTTACGAACAATTTGCAGAGAAATTCAATTGGCTCATGTTGGCTCGTAAAAGTAGTATTTTACTCAAGAATGGTTTATGCATGATTTACACAATTTATTTTGCCTGCATTACATAAATAAGGTTCATTCTTACGTAGTATGTCAAATTTTATTTAATGTGACATTTTGTGCCAAAAAAAAGTTTGCACAGAAATTCAGTTGGCTCGTATTTAATTAATAAGACCAATTTTCACATAAATTTTCACATTCAATTTAATTTAAGGCCTATTCTGATGTAAATGCATTGAATGCAACAACTTACGTAAGAACTAACAATCTGCACGAAAAAACCCAAAACGTTGCATTCAATTCAAAGCAACAATTAACGCAAGAATTTTTTCCAAATTATTTACACAGAAATTTGTTTTGCTTGCGTTTAAATAAAAAGGCCTATTCTTACGTATTACGTCACACTCAAGTGACATTTTACGTAAAAAAGTTTTACGAACAATTTGCAGAGAAATTCAATTGGCTCATGTTGGCTCGTAAAAGTAGTATTTTACTCAAGAATGGTTTATGCATGATTTACACAATTTATTTTGCCTGCATTACATAAATAAGGTTCATTCTTACGTAGTATGTCAAATTTTATTTAATGTGACATTTTGTGCCAAAAAAAAGTTTGCACAGAAATTCAGTTGGCTCGTATTTAATTAATAAGACCAATTTTCACATAAATTTTCACATTCAATTTAATTTAAGGCCTATTCTGATGTAAATGCATTGAATGCAACAATTTATGCAAAAAACGTTGCATTCAATTAACGTAAGAACGGTTTTATGAACAGTTTACACAGGAATTTGTTCTGGTCGTTTTTCATGAATAAAGCACGTTGTGTGGAAGAAAATACGCAACACATCAGAATCACAGCCGTAATGGTGAATTCATTCTTAAAGCACAGTTCAGTGACAGATCTACAAAATAAAGCAAAGAAATCAGGTCTGCATTTGTTGCGTTTTGGCGTTTAACACTGGAGTGATGACTGTCCCGGGATCAGACGGACAGTTTGTTTGCGATGGTCATGAGCACTTTGAGGACGGGCATGAAGGCGGAGATCTCGCTGAAGTTACTGCTGCTCACGACCTGCGTGTGAATCTCCAAACCCTGCTGATAGTTACGAGCGGTGACGCAGCGGCCGATCTCGTGCAGCCCCGCCAGGATACCGGGAGACAGCTGACGGGCGGAAAAACATGGCACAGATTTATTCCCTGCCATCTATGAATTGGGGAAGAGATTGAGAATACATGGAATTAAGAACTCACCGCTTGATCTCTCAGTTTGTCGTACAGACTCTCAAGACGTTTACAGCCATCGTCCAGTTTACGCTTGGTTTGCTACGAGTGAAGTAAAAGTTTAAAATTAAAAATTAAAATAAATATGCTGATCACAATGTGACTATATAGGCATAAATAAGTCCATTTGTCTATTCCAGGCCAAGAAGACCATTTGAATGCACTGCAAAGTGGCCAAACACGGTTAGTTTTGTTTCATGACATTTAAGAGCGACTAACAAAATATTAATATAAAAAAAATCGTGTTTTTAGATTTTCTATCCATCAAAAAGCACTAAGTACTGATTATTTCACATGTCATTTCACAGCTTTGCTTGTGGATATCTTGTTTACTGGCTACTAAGTGTCTTTCAAATTCTTTGATGCCACTAACCTCACAAACATTGGCAAATCTGGTAAGAAACTGATTAGACTGGATCAACCCTGTAGCTTTATAAACACTATATTGTTTTTAACAGGGCTGATACACACTTATGTATGCCAAAGGTTGCATACAGAAAGCCAAATCAGATAACAGCTTGCCAGTTTTGTGTGCAACATGCATGAGATGGCAATTAAAAATAATGTGGATGGTTTGTGGGTGAGTCATCTAAACCTGTAACTATTTACAGAGAGAGTGTTTGTGTGTAATTACCGGGTCTGTTGCGGCCAGTTGACAGCGCTGAACGAGGCTGCTGAAGGTGGTCTTCAGTATCATGTGTTCTGCAGGAATTTCCTTCTGCTCAACACGCTCTGCAGAAAGCTGCTGTAAAGACTACAACACACACAAACAGGCGAAATCAAATACTGTTCACAGTACAGCTCGTATCTGAAAAAAAATGTAAGTGTAAGACGGGACTTTAGCATTATCCGTTCAAAAGTGTCTCACCTGTAAGCCAGGCTCTTGAGGAGCTCCTGGTGGCACCTGAACTCGGTCCTGAGGAACAGAAGCTTCTACAGGATATCCCATCACTGGAGCTGTGATCGGAGCAGGTGGTGTGTAGTTCTCTTGTAGCTGTATAACAAACACACACATTTGGTGTTAAATATTATTATTACAGACTCAATCAAGGATCAATTATGCACATTTAACCTTCCAATTCGGTTCGGTCATTTTTGACCGATCTCAATTTTTCAGATGAAATAAAAATGGTTTTGTTTATCTGAGCGGTACAAGACTTAGTTACTTTTCCTCCACTTGTCATCTGAACACACACACAAAAAAACCAGTCAAAGTGGTGTTTGCGGTCAAAATTGACCGACCATAGGAAACGAATGGGGGACACTTAAAAAACAGAGCAATTGTTTTTATTTATCAAATAAACTATAAATTAGCAAACATAGAAATGAAACGAAGGGGTGAGACTCCATAACATACAGAGTGCAAAAGAACCCCCCCCCCCCCATAATGTGACATTACTGCAAAAACTAACACTTTAAATCATTGAAAAAACAAAATGCTAAACTTCTACAAATAATAGTTTGATAATGTCTAAATACATATCCAAATGCATAACTTGTGATAAAATGTAGAATTGCTGCATCGAACACTGCCGCCACCTACTGGCTATTATTGTCATAACATGATTTTCTTTGTTCACCAGATGGCAGCAATCTGCCCGCAATACATGACACATTCTCATACTTTCTTCGTTTTCAACTGGATTTATATTGCAAGTTAAATACATTTGCTAATTTGCATATGCAAATGAACAGTGAAATCGATAAATGTATATGTAAATAAGATCTTAAAAACATAAAATCCTAAAAGAGGTGCATAATTATATTGTTTCTACTTCAGGGAATAAGAAATGTTATAATTGCTTCACGTCGAGGTCCTGATCTTCCCGTCTGGGTTTATTTTGCGATAACGACCAGCTGACTGTTGATTATCCCTTAAATATCGGTCTCTCTGTCCGTCCGTAGGCCTGTATAATCGAGATTTTAAACTGCCAAGCCATTGTGAATGTTTGTCATGTTCTAGTTATCAATGGCAATATTTTTGTTCATTATTACCTTTTTCATGCGTGCTCCTGCACGAACAGCTGGAGGGTCGTTCCACCCGTCCTGTGCACCTGAAAGAGAAAATATAAACAGTCAAAGATGCTCAATTTTTTTGTCCAATTCTAATAAATTCTTCAAAAATACATTACAAATGCAATTCATACAAAACAAGTGTTTAAAGTAAAAAATGTCATGTGGTGTAACCAACATGTATGTAGAAATGTTGTTGTCATGTGACAAAAATCATAAAACAGAAAAGATCTCTTTACACCCACAAGACTATCTGTTGTCCAATGTTCTTTGCCCACTCTAACCTTTTCTTCTTCTGTTTCAAAAATATAAATATTAAAAGTACTTTAAGTATAAATCATCGCTCCGGTCAGCAGCAGTGTGACGTATTCGCATTGGCACGTTCACGAGAAGAGCGGTGCTGATTACAACGGAGCATGAGGAACGCTGTACAGAAGCTTTGTTGGTTTTGGTTTAGATCTGTATTTGTATCTGTATGTTTACTCACAATGGTGCATTTCTGTGCTCATCCTGGATGTCTCAACCGTGAGAAAAACGTCCATTACATGCCAACACGAATACGCCACACGACGGCATGAACGCGCATACTGCCGCTGACCGGAAACGATGATTTATAGTTAAAAAGTACTTAACTATTGATCTATCTGGCACTAAAAGTGATCGTTTCGCTTTAGAAAACATTGATTTAACCACTGGAGTCGTATGGATCACATTTATAATGACTGTTTGTGATTTTTGGAGCTTCAAAGGTCGGATAACCATCAACTTGCATTATAAGGACCTACTGAGCTGAGATATTTTTTCTGTTTTTCTTCAAATGTGTTCTGATGAAGATAGAAAGTCATACACATCTGGGATGGCATGAGGGTGAATAAATGATGAGAGAATGATCATTGTTTGGGTGAACTATCCCTTTAAATTTGTGTCTTTTCCTCAAAAAGTTATCGTATGCAGAAGACTTGGAATACAGCACACGGGTTTTTAATATTACTTTTATGGTGCTGTTTTTATCCTTTTTGGTGAAAATCATATTAATGATCACAGAACAATCCCTTTAAGACATTTATCTTCCAGGAAATGAGCAGGTCTTCCTGTCTATCTATGGCATGGCTATGTGCTGCGGTTTCGTTTTGGGGTTCCTGCATATATTGGCTGTACCTATGGGTGGAGGAGGAACACCAGCACTCATGAAGCTCTTGGCCGCTGGAGCGCCTGGGCCCCCCTGAGGATACCCATACACACCGCTGGGAGGATGTGCAGGGCCCTGTGAGTGTGGAGCTCCTGGAAACATGGGCATGGGTCCCCCTGGCAGAGAGGTGGGGGATATGAACCCTGGGGCAGGTGGAGCGGGCATCATGGGGCCTGGGGGAGAGGAGGGGGCAACAGAGGGGCCTGACAGGCTTGAGGGGGGCATCGAGGGGCCTAACATGAAACCACCGGGGGCCCCTTGAGGCCCAGACTGAGGAGTGAATGACTGAGATGAGTGGAAACCTGAAGACCAAATAAAACGCAGTGCAAGTTAGAAACTTACAAATATTAGTAACCCGATGTTTCATTTACTGATTAAGCCTTTGGGTCATTGATTTGTTGCTTGACTGGTACCTGGCATTGTTGAGGGGTTCTGTGGGTACGCTGGTCTCAGTCCACCAAGGGGAGGGGCACCTGCTCCAGGTTTAGGACCCTGCTGTGGGGTGAAGAGGCGGGGCATCTGCTGTCCTGACTGGGGCATTTGAGGAGGTACTGTGGGTGGGTACTGAAGACACAACTCATTTTACTGCCACAAAACTGTTTAAAATCATTTTGATGAAAGATTACAAAAAACAACAAAAATAAAAACGGTGTTAACGGATTGACAACAAATGCTGTCGTTTGAGTTTAACTTGTATTTAACACACATACATTCCTTTAAAGGTGCACTCAGTATTTTTTCCCCAAATCAAAAAGTACTGTATTAAGGACTTAACAGAACTTTGTAAACATCACATACAGTGATCAAGTAGAGTGGGTCACCTCATGTTGAGATCAGCCGAATACTACTCGCTTTATCTCGATAATGTCTATGTTACAAAACACTTTCCCTTGAAGAATAAGGGCAATCCTCAAGAAAACTTAAAAACTTTTAATTATGCTGATGTCGTGTGAAAATACAATTTATCTGCACCCTGTTTTTAATATCATCAGACAGCTGAGCTGTATGCCAGCCTCATATTTCACAATATACTAGAACAGATGCCCATTTTTCACAAGGCCATCGGAAAACAAATAAATGATTTAAGCATTTAAATCAGTTCGGTACACAAACCCTGACCTGTGATGACACGTCATGGACAGTGATGAGACATTTGAACCCCGGTGATGATTTAAGTCCAGACATCATTACATCACCACTGGCCTGAAGTCACCCTGAGAATCAAATGTGTGTGTGTGTGTGTATAGGTGAAGTCTCACCTGTGTGTGTGTTGCAGGTGTTGGAGGAGTGTGTGTGTCTGCAGTGGCTGCAGGTTTGGCGACCCCTGCTGGTGCTACAGGTTGCTGTCTCTGCATTATTTCACCCTTTGCACGAGACAGTCTGTCTCTCAACAGACAAACGGCAGCCTAAAACATACAAACACATTATTATTAAACAAAAACCCTTTAACAGTTATTCCAGTGGACTGACTCACTGACTGACCTTTTGTTTAGTGATTTCCTCAATAAACAATTTCTTCTAGATGTTAAATTAAATATGTATGTTTTGATTTGATACAAATTTCACTCAAGATCATAATGTATAAGCATATCAGAAATTGTCTTTGTGAATGACTAAATGAGGAGAAGCAGAGATCTTTGTTAAACTGTGCACTTCAGTGGTAAGATATTAATTTATTTGAATGATTTCTCAATATTTAATGTCGGTTTTACCAATATATCAGCACTGATAACAGGGCTGAGACACTAAATTACATTTTTAATATAAACTAGATGTCGACCATTATATCTGTTTTACCGATATATCGGCACTGTTAACAGGACTGAGACACTAAATTACATTTTTAATATAAACTAGATGTCGACCATTATATCTGTTTTACCGATATATCGGCACTGTTAACAGGACTGAGACACTAAATTGCATTTTTAATATAAACTAGAGGTCGACAGATATATCTGTTTTACCGATATATCAGCACTGTTAACAGGACTGAGACACTAAATTGCATTTTTAATATAAACTAGAGGTCGACAGATATATCTGTTTTACCGATATATCGGCACTGTTAACAGGACTGAGACACTAAATTGCATTTTTAATATAAACTAGAGGTCGACAGATATATCTGTTTTACCGATATATCAGCACTGTTAACAGGACTGAGACACTAAATTGTATTTTTTATATAAACTAGAGGTCGACCGATATATCTGTTTTACCGATATATCAGCACTGTTAACAGGACTGAGACACTAAATTACATTTTGTATATAAACTAGAGGTCGACCGATATATCTGTTTTACCAATATATCAGCACTGTTAACAGGACTGAGAAACTAAATTACATTTTTTAGTATAAACTAGAGGTTGACCAATATACCTGTTTTACCGATATATCAGCACTGTTAACAGGACTGAGACACTAATTTACATTTTTAATATAAACTAGAGGTCGACTGATATACCTGTTTTACCGATATATCGGCACTGTTAACAGGACTGAGAAACAAATTTTTTTATATAAACTAGAGGTCGAACTATACACCGATCAGCAACAACATTAAAACCACCTGCCTAATATTGTGTAGGTCCCCCTCGTGCCGATTCCGAGAAATAAATTTTATATAAACTAGAGGTCGACCGATATATCTGTTTTAACGATATATCAGCACTGTTAACCAGGCTGAGAAACTAAATTAGAAAACTGATGTTTCCAGAACATTCTGGGAGCAAAAAATTGTTAGCCGGGTTTAAAAATTCTGTTGGAGGATTTTCTGTGTGTGTGTGTGTGTGTGCACCTGGTCAGAGTTGTCAGGCAGGTAGTTTAGCGCACAACTCAAGCTGCCCTGTGACGCCAGAATACTGGAGTACTGGATGAGTTTCTCCGTCAGCGTTGAACTCTGAACACACACCTCACTATTTCGCAAACGTTCAACTGATTTCCGCAAGATCATCACCTTCTCCACCAGATTCTACAGACACACACGAATACAGACAGGATATGACATCACTCATGATGTCACACATACAGATACATGCATTCACAGAAGAGCCCAAATCCAACACATGCAGAAAACAATGTGTGTGTTTGTATGTGACCTCCAGTGCAAGTGGAGAGGAGCAGTCTCTCTGGGACGTCCAGCACTCCACCAGACGCTCAATGTTTCCAGAGCAGATGAAACACAGACAGGCTTGCAGACAGCATTTCTCTGCACCCACAGCCTCCAGACGTGAGCCCAGAGTGTCTACACAAACACACACACACACACACACACAAACGTCAATCACTCTGGACTTGGACTGTTAACAGGGCTGAGGAACTTAATTAGATTTTGTTATATAAACTAGAGGTTGACCGATATATCTGCACCGTTAACAGGGCTGAGAAACAAAATAATTTTTTTAATAGAGGTCGACCAAAATCACATTTATATAAGCTAAAGGTCGATCGATATATCAGTTTTACCAATTTAGTGGAACTGTTAACAGGGCTGAGAAACAAAAAAAATAAAATAAATATAATATAATATATAAACTAGAGGTTGACCGATATATTGGTTTTACCGATATATCAGAACTGTTAACTGGGCTAAGAAACAAAACTTTTTTTATCTAACCTAGAGGTCGACAGATATATCTGTTTTACTGATAAATAGGTACCATTAACAGCTGAGAAACGAAATAATTTGTTTTTATATAAACTAGAGGTCAATTAATATATTGATTTTACCAATATATCGGCACTGTTAACAGGGCTGAGACATTAAATAAAATTTTTTTATATAAACTAGAGGTCGACCGATATATCTGTTTTACCGATATATCAGCGCTGTTAACAGGACTGAGACACTAAATTGAATTTTTAATATACACTAGAGGTCGACCAATATATCTGTTTTACCGATATATCAGCGCTGTTAACAGGACTGAGACACTAAATTAAATTTTTTATATAAACTAGAGGTCGACCAATATATCTGCTTTACTGATATATCAGCACTGTTAACAGGACTAAGACACTAAATTAAATATTTTTCTATAAACTAGATGTCAACCGATATATCTTTTTTACTGATATATCAGCACTGTTAACAGGACTGAGACACTAAATTAAATATTTTTCTATAAACTAAATGTCAACCGATATATCTGTTTTACTGATATATCAGCACTGTTAACAGGACTGAGACACTAAATTACATTTTTAATATAAACTAGAGGTCGACCGATATATTTGTTTTACCGATATATCAGCACTGTTAACAGGACTGAGACACTAAATTAAATATTTTTCTATAAACTAGATGTCAACCGATATATCTGTTTTACTGATATATCAGCACTGTTAACAGGACTGAGACACTAAATTACATTTTTAATATAAACTAGAGGTCGACCGATATATTTGTTTTACCGATATATCAGCACTGTTAACAGGACTGAGACACTAAATTACATTTTTTATATAAACTAGATGTCGACCGATATATCTGTTTTACTGATATATCAGCACTGTTAACAGGACTGAGACACTAAATTAAATATTTTTCTATAAACTAGATGTCAACCGATATATCTGTTTTACTGATATATCAGCACTGTTAACAGGACTGAGACACTAAATTACATTTTTTATATAAACTAGATGTCGACCGATATATCTGTTTTACTGATATATCAGCACTGTTAACAGGACTGAGACACTAAATTACATTTTTTATATAAACTAGAGGTCGACCGATATATTTGTTTTACTGATATATCAGCACTGTTAACAGGACTGAGACACTAAATTAAATATTTTTCTATAAACTAGAGGTCGACAGATATATCTGTTTTACTGATATATAGTTCCCATTAACAGGGCTGAGAAATGAAATAATTTGCTTTTATATAAACTAGATGTCAATCAATATATTGGTAAAACCAATATATCGGCACTATTAACAGGGCTAAGAAACTAAATTACATTTATTTATATAAACTAGAGGTCAACCAATATATGTTTTTATCTACCGTATATATAGGTACCATTTACAGGGCTGTAAAACTAAATTATTATAATTTTTTTTTTTTTTTTTTTTTATAAACTAGAGGTCAACCGATATATCAGCACTGTTAATAGGGCTGAGAAACTCAAGTACATTTTTTAATATAAACTAGAGGTCGACCGATATATTGGTTTTACCGACATATCAGCACTGTTAACAGGACTGAGACAATAAATTAGATTATTTTATATAAACTAGAGATCAACCGTTATATTGGAACTATCAGTTATCTGCAAAAATCAAAGGCAATAATTACCCGAATAGATTGTATTTAGTAGATATTTTTTAGTAAGTTCATGTAAATGTTCATGTTGAATTTGACTGACAGTGTCCCTAAAGAAGAAAAAAGTCTGTTTTTATATAATACCAGACAATTATGATATGCGATCGATGATGATAATCCACTGTAGATCAATTATTGCTCATACGGTATTTATTAGCCTATATGACAATGTTTACTTTATAGTGTTTGTATTACAATACGCTGAAAATGATTGTAATAATGCATGTTTTGCTTGCATTATGAGTTTGTGTGAGCATCTGGGAGCAAAGACTCTTCAAAAGAAGAGTTCCTGGTGTATTTCAGGCTTGTTCATAGTTAAAAGTCTCGCTTTATGCACCTAAACTTCACATATTGTTTCTGGTTATTATTGAGATTTTGGTTGCACAATAAACTGCATCTGGGATTTTATTCATTTTGGACTCTTGTTACCTCTATGTCTTTGCCTTTCACAGTAAGTGGTTAATCGGTTATCTGCCTTTTCCACCAGCTTATCGGCTCAAGCTTCAAAACAACATTTGCATGTTGCATTTGAATGTGCATTTTTATCTTAACTTCGACATATATTCTCATTTTAATTTGACAGCCTTACTCCTGACGACACTTTACAAAAGGAGCAAGAGTACAGAAATAAATCATCTCTTGTCCAGAGGCGTCTTACCGCAAAGAGGAGCAAACTCTTCTGGGTTAGCGTAGGTAAGCAGGGCCGCGAGCGCTTCTTTCCAGTTATTGAGCTCACAGCTCTCAACAATATCACGCCAGTTCTGTGTCACCACTGACGAGATCAACTGAGGAGGAAACAAAATATTAATAAAATCTAGGTCTGTTTTGTCAAGACAAATTTTAACGTTGTAAGGCCTTTTATGGGTTTGTTTACATTTGAATATTTGACAACTGGAGTTTGAATTAACAAGTATTCTGTCAATGTAAGTCTATGGGACTTTCCCTTTTTTGATTGTCAGCTGTGCAAAAACCGTAAGATCGATCAGTTAGAAAAGACAAAGCACACTATTCCAGAACAGTCTGAAGGTCTGTGCCGAGTTTAGCGAATGTAGCTTAAAAGCTCTAGGAGGAGCTTGGGTTAGAAATTTTGTTCTTAGTTTAGGGATTTTAAAGAACACCTAAATAAAGTTTGTAGAAAAACAGTATACTGGCTTCGTCATGCAAAGATAAAGTTTCATAGTGTTTGTTTTCCCAAATAAAATGTAAACCAAACTTACATATTGTAGCACAAACACTTAGTAAAGTGGTTACCATGGAGACGCTGTTGGTTTGTCGGTTGAGGTATCGTTGCTGGGTCTTTTTCAGTAGCTCCTCCCCTCCGCTGATTGACAGGAGGATGGCCTCAGCGAAACGCCCATCATTCAAACAAAGGTCAACCGCACCCTCGAAATTACCCACTAACAGTGCCTGACTGATCAAACCTTCTGTATCTAGAACAGGATATAGGGAAATTATGTATTAATAAACAATTCATAACAGTGGCATCAAAATTTACTGACTTCTTTACTAAGTTGAGCTATTTGAGATGCTCACCTGACGATACGGGGATCTGAAACAGTTCTTTCTTCTTCTTTGGTAGTTGACTAAAGAAATCAGCAGGCGAATCTCGGCCGGTCACACCATCTGCAGCTCCGCCCGATTCATCTCCCCTCTGATTGGATGAGATAGAGAATAATGATAAAATAAAATAAAATTTAAAAAATAAAATAAAACAGTGGGTTAATGAAAAAAAAATTCATTAACCTATTGTTTTGCATATATCTTATTTTTAACCCTTTAAGCTCGGATAGCCCGCGAGATTTTGTTTTTCAATATATTAAAAACTACAGTCTTGATCAACACAAAATAGGTATCGTTTGAAAGCTTAGAAGCTCTACTTTCCAATGCATGTAGACATTATGACCACAATTGAACAAGTGCTTTGAAATTTGCAGACAAATCAGAAATCCAACACCTATATCACCCATGTGAAAAACTAACTGCCCCCTTAAACTTAATAGCTGGTTGTGCCGCCTTAAGCAGCAACAACTGCAACCAAACGCTTCCGATAACTGGAGATCAGTCTTTCACAACACTGTGCTGGAATGCTGGCCCGTTCTTCTTTCCAGAACTGCTTTAGTTCAGTCACATTGGAGGGTTTTCGAGCATGAACTGCCCGTTTAAGGTCCTGCCACAGCATCTCAATCGTGATCAAGTCAGGACTTTGACTAGGCCACTCCAAAACTTTAATTTAGCTTCTTTTGAGCCATTCAGAGGTGGATTTACTCCTATGCGCTGGATCATTGTCTTGCTGCATAATCCAGTTGCGCTTGAGCTTCAACTCACGGACTGATGACCGGACGTTCTCCTTTAGGATTTTCTGGTAGAGAGCAGAATTCATGTTTCCCTCTATTACTGCAAGTCACCCTGAAGCAGCAAAGCATCTCCACACCATCACACTACCACCACCATGCTTGACCGTAGGTATGATGTTCATTTTGTGGAATTCTGTGTTTGATTTACGCCAGATGTAACGGGACCCCTGTCTTCCAAACAGTTCCACTTTCGACAGTCCACAGAACATTCTCCCAAAAGGTTTGAGGATCATCAAGGTGTGTTTTGGCAAAATTCAGATGAGCTGTAATGTTCTTCTGGGTTAGCAGTGGTTTTCACCTCGCCACTCTTCCATGGATGGCATTTTTGTCCAGTGTCTTTCTGATAGTGGAGTCATGAACAGTGACCTTTAGTGATGCGAGAGACGCCTGCAGTTCCTTGGATGTTGTCCTAGCCATTTTTGTGACTTCCTGGATGAGTCGTCGCTGTGCTCTTGGAGGAATTTTGGAAGGTCGGCCACTTCTGGGAAGGTTCCCTACTGTGCCAAGTTTTCTCCATTTGTCCCAAATGGAGTCCCAGAGCCTTTGAGCCTTCAAATCAAATTTTTCCTTAAAATTTCTGGAATTTCTTTCGACCTTGGCATAGTGTGTTACAGGGTGAGATCTTTTAGCCAACTTCATACTGCTGAAAAATATCTATTAAGGTGTTGATTTGATTGAACACGGCTGGCAGTAATCAGGTCTGGGTGTGTCTAGTTCAGCTGAACCCCATTATGAATGCAGTTTCATAGATTTGGGGATTTACTAACTAAAGGGGCAAATACTTTTTCACACAGGCCCAGTTGGTATTGGATAACTTTTTGCATCATTTAAAAACTGTATTTTGTACCACGTACAAGGTTATCCTGGAAGAAAACTTGCTTCCTTCTGCTCTGACAATGTTCCCCAACTCTGAGGATTGGCTTTTCCAGCAGGACAATGCTCCATGCCACACAGACAGCTCAATCAAGGTGTGGATGGAGGAGCACCGGATCAAGACCCTGTCGTGGCCAGCCCAACCTCCAGACCTGAACCCCATTGAAAACCTCTGGAATGTGATCAAGAGGAAGATGGATGGCCACAAGCCATCAAACAAAGCCAAGCTGCTTGAATTTTTGTGCCAGGAGTGGCATAAAGTCACCCAACAGCAATGTGAAAGACTATTAGAGAGCATGCCAAGACGCATGAAAGCTGTGATTGATAAATCAGGGTTATTCCTCCAAATATTGATTTCTGAACTCTTCTTAAGTGAAAACATTAGTATTGTGTTGTTTAAAAATTAATATGAACTTGTTTTCTTTGCATTATTCGAGGTCTGGAAACACGGCATCTTTTTCGTTATTTTGACCAGCTGTCATTTTCTGCAAATAAATGCTCTAAATTACAATATTTTTATTTGGAATTTGGGAGAAATGTTGTCAGTACTTTATAGAATAAAACAAAAATGTTCACTTTACTCAAACACATACCTATAAATAGTAAATCCAGAGAAACTGATCATTTTGCAGTGATCTCTTAATTTGAAGCACAATGTTACATATGGCCACCAGGAGATGGCGCCAAATACATGACAAAGACTAAATGATGACTCAAATGACACAGAATGAAACTCATTCTGTGAAATCTCATTACTAAAATCATGTCTGCATGCTATGCAAACCTTTAGTCATTGTTGTGTTTGCAAGTGTAATTAGTTCTTATGTACAATTATTATGTTTTATTTGTTTGGAGAGGCTTTTGGACACTATGATAAATTATTTTTGTAATGCTATAACTTTTGATTGCTTTATCGTATCAACACAACATTTTTCTTAGATACAGTTGATATGATTGGGAACCACCTTATTTACCCCCAGAGATATATAATGTCAAATCAGAAAAATAAGAAGAAAAAAAGTAAATTTTTGGCTCAATTTTGTTTTGTGATTTTTCAGCAGTTTCTTAGGCTGAGAGTCTCAGAATGTATCATAATCTATATCATTAAAAAATGTGAAAAGTTTTCTTTTCACTGATACCAAACACTTTTTGGGGGGTTTTTTGTTTGTTTTTTTATAAGCCTTTAATTTTGGGTATGCCACTGAAACAGGAAATCTTCAAAAACACCTTCAGAGCTTAAAGGGTTATGCATAATTGATTTAGAGTGTAGTGTAAAACTGACCTGATCAGAAAGTGTCTGCATCTTCTCAGTGAGTTCATTGACATCTAAACCGTTGGGCTTTAGGTTTCTCCCCAAACACGCTGAGATCTGTAGAAAAATTGAAACCACAATTCCTATAAACTAGAGGTAGACCAATATATCGGTTTTACCGATTAATCGGTGCCGATAGTTGCTTTTTGGAACTATTGGTTATTGGCAAAAATTTGGTAAATACTTAAAATACAGAGCACCGTAATGGGGCCAAGTCTCCGTCATTTCAAAATAAGAGTCCCCAGTGTGTTTCGGGCTTGTTTATAGTTAAAAGTTCAACATTATGTACCAAATCTTCATTTTCTCTGGTTATTAATGGGATTTTGGTTGAACAATAAACAGAATCTGGGATTTAATTCATTTTGAACTCTAACCTAACCCTAACCATAATCCTATTTTTTCTATAAACCGGTTTTAAAAACTGATCGGCTGATTAATCGGTTATCTGCATTTTACACCACCTTACTTTACTGGAGAGAACATCTAATGATTACTTTTATTTCTGCAAGGTAAAACATGCAAAACACATTGATTTTAGGGTGAAATATGAGCTGGACATGTTCTTGACAGGCTTTGTAAGATTCACACGTTTACTTTATACCTTCCTCTCCAGCTCTTCTTTACTGAAGCCCAACAGCCGTAAAAATTTCACACGCGCTTCATCTTCAAAATTCACCTGTTAAAGATACAACCAGCACAATCACCGAGACATTTTCAACAGATCAATAAACAGGACATGAACTTCCTGTAAATCTGATAAATGCAACAAAAACATTTACCATCAGGAACCTCCATATGTCCTGCTCGGCATCAGAAGAGGCACTGATGATTTTACTCTGACAGTAGCTGGTGAAAGATCCGGACTGCAGAGCGGTCTGCAGTTCTGTCGAGCGCTGAAGAAACTCTGTCTCTGTGGTCACCTGACTCACGTGGACCTGTCGAGGGAGGGGCTGGGATGGCGTCTGCTGGGGGCTCAAATTAGGGTTCTCAAACGTCACCAGTTTTCCACCGAACTGGACGAGAGAGAATCAGAGGATAGATTTACACATAAAACTCACATATATATATATGAAACGCTGGAAATATAATGGACATTTGGGATACTCACAGCAAAACAGGCTCCTACAGGCCTCCGTACCCACTTGGGCGGCTTTTTCAGGGGTGGTATGATGGTGGTCTCTACTGTGGGCTGAGGCACCTGCAGAGGGGGAAGAGACTGACCTGTTCCAAATGGGTCATTGGTATCAAATGAAGCCGAGATCTAGAGACAAAGAGAGAGAGATTAGCGTTGTAACTAATCACACAAAAGTCTCGTCAGATTTCTGTGTATAATTTATTACAAATTTCATTAGCGGTTTTGCATTAGATTCTCATTACTGTAGTTTTTTTTTTTTTTTTTTTAATTATAATGAAAAAAAATAATTTTTATTTCTTTTTTTTTCTCCCCAATTTGGAATGCCCAATTCCCAATGCGCTCTACGTCCTCATGGTGGCGTAGTGACTCGCCTCAATCCGGGTGGTGGAGGACGAATCTCAGTTGCCTCCACGTCTGAGACCGTCAATCCGCGCATCTTATCACGTGGCTTGTTGAGCGTGTTACCGCGGAGACGTAGCGCATGTGGAGGCTTCACGCTATTCTCCGCGGCATCCACGCACAACTCACCACACGCCCCACCGAAAGCGAGAACCACATTATAGTGACCATGAGGAGGTTACCCCATGTGACTCTACCCTCCCTAGCAACCGGGCCAATTTGGTTGCTTAGGAGACCTGGCTGGAGTCACTCAGCACAGCCTGGATTCAAACTCACGACTCCAGGTGTGATAGTGAACGTCAGTAGTCGCTGAGCTACCCAGGCCCCAATTTTTATTGATTTAAAATAACAAATTAATGATGCATAGACTTTACAATTTAAATAATGCATTATTAATGTCAAACCATATATTTCATTTTACAAATCATATTGGTTTCATTTGTTTTTATAAAAAATAAAAATAATAATATATCGGCAAATATCGCCCTAGATTTTTGCCGATAACTGATAGTAAATTTTTAATAATTACATATGGAAAGGTTTTAAAATGTCATGAAATAATGCATAAATACAACAATAAATAAATAAATAAAAAGTTTACATTTTACATATATATACAGTGGTGTGAAAAAGTGTTTGCCCCCTTCCTGATTTCTTATTTTTTTGCATGTTTGTCACACTTAAATGTTTCAGATCATCAAACAAGTTTAAATATTAGTCAAAGATAACACAAGTAAACACAAAATGCAGTTTTTAAATGAAGGTTGTTATTATTAAGGGAAAACAAAATCCATACCTACATGGCCCTGTGTGAAAAAGTGATTGCCCCCTAAACCTAATAACTGGTTGGGCCACCCTTAGCATCAACAACTGCAATCAAGCGTTTGCGATAACTTGCAATGAGTCTTTTACAGCGCTGTGGAGGAATTTTGGCCCACTCATCTTTGCAGAATTGTTGTAATTCAGCCACATTGGAGGGTTTTCGAGCATGAACTACCTTTTTAAGGTCATGCCACAGCATCTCAATAGGATTCAGGTCAGGACTTTGACTAGGCTACTCCAAAGTCTTCATTTTGTTTTTCTTCAGCCATTCAGAGGTGGACTTGTTGGTGTGTTTTGGATCATTGTCCTGCTGCAGAACCAAAGTTCGCTTCAGCTTGAGGTCACGAACAGATGGCCGGACATTCTCCTTCAGGATTTTTTGGTAGACAGCAGAATTCATGGTTCCATTTATCACAGCAAGTCTTCCAGGTCCTGAAGCAGCAAAACAGCCCCAGACCATCACACTACCACCACCATATTTTACTGTTGGTATGATGTTCTTTTTCTGAAATGCGGTGTTACTTTTACGCAAGATGTAATGGGACATACACCTTCCAAAATGTTCAACTTTTGTCTCGTCAGTCCACAGAGTATTTTCCCAAAAGTCTTGGGGATCATCAAGATGTTTTCTGGCAAAAATGAGATGAGCTTTAATGTTCTTTTTGCTCAGCAGTGGTTTTCGTCTTGGAACTCTGCCATGCAGGCCATTTTTGCCCAGTCTCTTTCTTATGGTGGAGTCATGAACACTGACCTTAACTGAGGCAAGTGAGGTCTGCAGTTCTTTGGATGTTGTTGTGGGGTCTTTTGTGACCTCTTGGATGAGTCGTCGCTGCGCTCTTGGGGTAATTTTGGTCGGCCGGCCACTCCTGGGAAGGTTCACCACTGTTCCATGTTTTCGGCATTTGTGGATAATGGCTCTCACTGTGGTTCTCTGGAGTCCCAAAGCTTTAGAAATGGCTTTATAACCTTTTCCAGACTGATAGATCTCAATTACTTTCTTTCTCATTTGTTCCTGAATTTCTTTGGATCTCGGCATGATGTCTAGCTTTTGAAGATCTTTTGGTCTACTTCTCTTTGTCAGGCAGGTCCTATTTAAGTGATTTCTTGATTGAGAACAGGTGTGGCAGTAATCAGGCCTGGGTGTGGCTAGAGAAATTGAACTCAGGTGTGATAAACCACAGTTATGTTTTAACAGGTGGGGCAAACACTTTTTCACACAGGGCCATGTAGGTTTGGATTTTTTTTCCCCTTAATAATAACAACCTTCATTTAAAAACTGCATTTTGTGTTTACTTGTGTTATCTTTGACTAATATTTAAACTTGTTTGATGATCTGAAACATTTAAGTGTGACAAACATGCAAAAAAATAAGAAATCAGGAAGGGGGCAAACACTTTTTCACACCACTGTATATTATATATATTACTTGTCTTTTCTTAGTGATAATTTATTTTATTTTTTTTTTTTACTATTTTCTTTTGAATTTGGTGTAAAACAAAAAAGAAAAAAATGACCTGGGCTGCATTTCGCAAAAGCATCGCAAGCTTAAGTTGATCGCAGAGACCGTGGACTTATGATGCTTTTGGGAAACGCTGCCCTGGTCATGTTTCGTGAGATTCAAACATCATCAAACTGTTGGCAGACAGTGTTGTACCTGACATTCTTAGAGAGAGCAAGAGAACACTGTGATAAACTCACCTGATCCACCGTGCTGTGCTGATGTTGTTGAAGACGTCCCCCCATAATAGAGTACACACTGATCCGTCCGTCAAATGATGCGGCAGACAGGAGGGCGGGGTTACGCGGACACCACTGCACATCAAAACACCACTGATTGGCTGTTGGCAGTTCATAAATCACCTACAACAAGCGGCAGGAGAGAAGACTGGTCAGCAAATTGGTTCCATTTCACCAATGAATTTCCATGACTTTCATGATTCCAAAAGGGTCTTGTTTTGTTTGTTCATATGGTCTCTGTGAAAATGAACTTTAAACATCTGTAATATATTTTCAATCACAAAAACCCAACCAATCAGATCGACTGACCTCGCCAGTGTTTGGGTTCCAGCACAGGATACGGTTGTCTTTGCCGCTGCTCAACAGAAGTTCCGGATCAGCCTGACTCCACGAGATGGACAGAATTCCTCTGGAAGATTAAAAGAAACTTATGTGTGTACAAGAGTATCTCAACAATCACATCTTTAACAATCTACTTCTGTGAATCTCTACCTGGTGTGATTCTCCAAGACTTTCAGCGGTGAGGTTGCAAAGCGAAGGTCCCACATCTGTATCACAGGAAGTCTGTCGTCTTCTGATGCCAAGGCCAGCTGAGTCGCCACATCTGGATGCCACAACATCCCCGAACAGTGCATCTGACATATTCACACAACACATTAAAAACTATTGCTAATGCTCTCTGCTTTCTATAGCGAAGTTGATGGATGGATAGACAGACACTGGTCATCCAAATGTTTCTGGATGATGTTACCCGGTTGCTATGGTCACTGATTTTGATGATGGGCTCGTTCTTCCTCAGGTCCCAGACGACGGCTTTCCCGCTTGGGTTTGCAGATGCCAGTATATGTGGCACCTGACTGTTCCACGCCACCACGCTCACATCCTCTGCGGGCTGCAACACCAACACAAACAGGGTTTCAGGACAGAGTTACGTATATCTGGGATTGTTTGTCCATAATGCTTAGCAATGAAGGAAGCTCTAATTCATAATTGACAAAAATAAACAAAACCACCACAATTTGCAGATGTCTTAGAACTGTATAAATGTAGTTTGCTGATAGCAAATCTGCCTAATTTTTGGGGCCCAAGCACTAAGCATTGTATCCATTCTTATTCGTCTTCCGCTCTTGAAGTCTATGGCAGCCCATAGAACCGTACATAGGAAAGTTATGAAATTTGGCACACTGATAGAGGACACTCTCAAATGTAACTGAACCAAATTTGGGGTTTCTAAATCAAACCCTCTAGAGCCACCAACTGTTTAAAGTTGCAAACACATGGGGGGCCTGGGTAGCTCAACAAGTAAAGACGCTGACTACCACACCTGGAGTCGCAAGTTCAAATCCAGGGCGTGCTGAGTGACTCCAGTCAGGCTTCCTAAGCAACCAATTGGCCCGGTTGCTAGGGAGGGTAGAGTCACATGGGGTAACTTCCTCGTGGTCACTATAATGTGGTTCTCGCTCTCAGTGGGGCGCATGGTGAGTTCTGCGTGGATGCCACGTAGATTAGCGTGAAGCCTCCACACGCGCTACGTCTTCACGGTAACACGCTCAACATGCGTGGATTGATGGTCTCAGATGCGGAGGCAACTGAGATTCGTCCTCCGCCACCCGGATTGAGGCGAGTCACTACGCCACCATGAGGACTTAGAGCGCATTGGGAATTGGGCAATCCAAATTGGGGAGAAAAGGGGAAGAGAAAAAAAAAAGTTGCAAACACGTTTCGGCCTATACCTTTTGAACCGTAAGTCCTAGAAACAAAATAAATAAATATTTCCTCCGATTCCTTGGGTCATACTCAGTCCCAATGAGTGGTCGTTTCCACCATTTTCCAAAAATCCTACTTTTTCTAACTTCTCCTAGACCGTATGTCCTATTTCTCGAACTTTTGCATGCATTCTCTAAAGATACTGTGGGATTGCAAATTTAAGTGCAATTATAAGATCAGGTGGTCTACTGTCTTTCATATAACATCACATGAAAAACTAAAGTGATGCACATTGTATTGAGATTTCAAGGCATTTGGTATCGCGACTCTGTGAGATTTTCTACCAATGGCGTCATCCTGTTTGTGCATTTGACCAAGAGTCTATGTGAATGAAGACATGTTTCTCATGCTAACTACGTCTAGTCCCTTTTAGCCTGTTTTCTGTGATAGTTATGCTAATTGGATTAGGGCTAGTAGAATATAGAGTCTTCACCCATTGGATGCTTTGGTTTCACCTGAATGCTTTGTAACCACCTGGAAGTACTGCCCCCTAAATGCCTATAAAATACAATGTATGCCGCACTAAGTTAGACTTGATGAATGCAGCAAGAGACGTATGCTCCTGATCTTCTACAATAAAGAATCCTGCTGAAGCTTTACCCGAGTGTCCTGGTCCTCTCTGAGAGTTTCCAACAACACTCATGACAAAAAGTTGAGATTCATGATGACAGACTAAACCGTTTTCGTATTTACCACATCAACAAATTTGACTGCGAGCATGCCAAAATGGATTGTTGTAAATGTTTTGACACTAAACTTGGTGTATGTCATCACAAGCAAGACCTGATGGTACCTGCACAGTTTTGGCACAGCGCCACCTACCCAATTTTCCTATGTCGGCCATTTGGAATTTAGTTCTAAATTGCTGTATTTTAGAAATGCATTGGCATATCATTAAAAAATGTGGTATGTGTCATCGGGGTCATGTCCTGAAGGTATTCAAAATAGATATAAGATATAATAAAATGCTTATAACTTTTGAAAAATGTGGCCTTTTGTCATGAGGCTTCCGTGGGTCATGCCGAAGACGATGATACCCTATTTGCCATGGTCGGCCATACTTCCTGTCCGCCACTTAGAATTTCATTGAAAACCCACTTGTTGAAAATCCTCCTAGACCGTATGTCCGATTTGCTCGAAATTTTGCATGTATCATCTAGAGGCACCCATGACAAAAATGCATGAAATTCATGAAGACAGACCAAACCGTTTTCGTATACCGCAAATACGAATTTGATGGCGAGAGTGCCAAAATGGACGTGAGGCTGTATCTTCGCAACGCTTTAGCGTACTGACACGAATCTTGGTATATGTCATCACAAGCATGACCTGAGGGTATCTGCACAGTTTCGGTACAGCGCCACCTACTGTTCAAGAAATATGACAAATTGTTCTTTTTGCTTATAACCTCTGAATAGTTTGGCCTAAAATCATGACATCACACCCCAACTGCACCATATAGAGTTGGTGACAGCGCCACCTATTGGACAAAAGTTATTATGAATTGTATTGTAATATAAGCAATTCTACTTACGTTTTTTATACCACTTTTCTTGAAATCATAATCAGTGATGTCCAATCATACTTCCTTACATGCTGTAGTTGTGTTTAGCCCCGTAATTTCTGCTTGCAGCAATACTTTTTATATGTTACTGGTTCAGAATCAGTTTTTAGAAGCCAAACCATCTGTGCTTAAGCAATATCACACTCACAAACATGCTGTAGTACTGAATATCAGCTCAGCTGTGATTGGGTTGCAGGTTGATTGGAAGTGTGATATTGCTTTTATACAACAGTTCTTTAAACAATCAACAACCCTCAAACAATTGTCAAGTCAGATCAGGACCAGAACTAACTGTTGTATAAAGCAACAAATCTGAGGGCTAGAAAGACATGTTAGTAAAAAGGTAAGACTATACTAAACCCAAACCGCCATGAACCAAAAACACACCAAAACATCAAACACACACCCCACCTTCACCAGCAACTTCCTCTTACCTCACAGAGCTAAAGGAACAGAAAGACAAATACATTCACTTTCATATGAAATGATGCTATGACAACACAAAAGGAACATTTAAATACCTCAGCAAATCAAAATTGTTATTTTGTGGCTTTATGTTCATGTCTGTAAGCTTTGAAGTCATTTATATGCTAGCATGCTCCTAAAAGTGGACAAAATAAACGCTTAGCAAAGATACGCCTTTAACATCTACAGTCTTTCTCTTCTGGGGAATCGGTGTTATTTTTGTTACCAAAAACTAAAATGAAAAGTTTTTCGTTAACTGAAATAAAAATAAAAACTAACATGGTTAACTAAAACACTTTTTCATAGCTCAAAAACTCAACTAACTAAAATAAAAATTATCCTCAAATTATTTTAGTTGTATTTTAAGAGGCACAAGTATATTATACAATTTGAAACATTTACAATACATTAGACATGAAAATCCTACTAGAACAATTATATGACATTAAGCATATTTAAATTATATAAGTAAATGCTTTGGAAGCCATAAAAAAAATAAAAAAAATAAATAAATAAAATAATAATAATAATATATATATATATATATATATATATATATATATATATAAATATTGATATATATATAAAAAATTATATATTATATATATTATATATATATATTATATTTATATATATATATATATATATATATATATATATATATATATATATATATATATAAAAAGCCTATTTTTAAAATGTATGCATTTCAATTTCATAACAAAATTCCATTAAATAGAATTGTGCAATTTTTCACAAATTATCTGTATAAAACAAAAAAATATATTTTCTTTTGTGTGTAAAGTGAAAAAAAAAAAAAAAAAAAAAAAAAAATATATATATATATATATATATATATATATATATATATATATATATATATATATATATATATATATATCTAACAATAAAAGAGTAAAAACTAATGAAAACTAAACTAAATTCAAAATTCAAAACTATAACAACCCTGTGGGGAAACTGACCAAAAACATTAAATTACATTCTTCATGTGGTCTTTAAAAGAAATGTTAAACATTAAAGTAATGCATTCCTACCTGTGTTTTTGCTCCTGGTGTCATTGGATTGCTGAAATTGTTCAAATCCCAGATGTATATTTCAGAGTCATTTGCTCCCGAGGCAATGAGATTATTCTGACACGGAGAAAACATGTTTATGTTTGCAAAATCCTTCATCACATGTAGATACATTTTCTGATCTCTTTGAGTGTTACCTGGAAGCGGTTATAGTCGAGGGCACGCACAGGACCCGTGTGTTTGTTGGACTGTCCGATGATGGCGTCCTCTCCAGCGGCGAGAATAGTGTCCGGACTGAAGACGGTCACGGTTCCGTTCTCGCTGCCTCCAATGAGACGCCCTGAAGAACCTTTAACATCCATTTCAAATGCCACCCAGATCAGACTGTGAAATCTGCAAACACAAACAGATTATTATTATTAATCTGACAGAAATACATACTTGTAGAACAATGAAGAACTTTTAAATATGCTACAGAGATCTAACCATATTGGATTTTGCCGATACGACAATAACTAAGGTGGTTGTAAAGGTTGTAAATTCATTTTATTAACTGTTAAAAATTGTTTAGTCTTTCATAACTGTGATGGGCACAGACTTAGAGGCTACAAGAGTCCAAAATGAATAAAATTCCATTTGCAGTTTTTGTGCAACCAAAATCCCAATGATAACCAGGGGAAAAATACAATTTGGTGCATAATGCAGGACTTTAACTATAAACAAGCCTGAAATACACCAGGGACTCTTATTTTGAAATGTATGTGCATCAAGCTTCCACAAACAAATCAGGGAAACAAAATGTGCACTCTTAAAATTATCTACAATATAATACAATTAAAACACTAAAAAGTTAATCTTTTTATATTTAATATTTAAATACAGTGAACTAATTAAATGCATCATTAAATCTTTAAATAAATATTGAAATAAATCATTAAATACATAGTGAATTAATTTAATTCATCATTAAATAAATCGTTAAGTATTGAAATAAATAATTAAATACACAGTGAGTTAATTAAATGCATCATTAAATAAATAACTTAATATTTAAATAAGTCTTTAAATACAAAGTGAATTAATTCAATGCATCATTAAATCATTAAATATTTAAATGCATAGTGAATTAATTAATTGCATCATTAAATATTTAAATGCATAGTGAATTAATTAAATGCATCATTAAATATTTAAACAATATAATATATAAAATAAATAATTAATAAATAATAAAATAATAATTTAATATTTAAATAAATCGTTAAGTATTGAAATAAGTCTTTAAATACATAGTGAATTAATTAAATGCATCATTAAATAAATCATTAAATATTTAAATGCATAGTGAATTAAATGCATCATGAAATAAATAACTGAATATTTAATAAATCGTTAAGTATTGAAATAAATATTTAAAAACATAGTGAATTAATTAAATGCATCATTAAATAAATAATTGAATATTTAAATAAATCTTTAAATACAAAGTGAATTAATTCAATGCATCATTAAATCATTAAATATTTAAATGCATAGTGAATTAATTGCATCATTAAATATTTAAATGCATAGTGAAATAATTAAATGCATCATTAAATAAATATTTAAATAAATCATTAAATACATAGTGAATTAAATTCACTATGTATTAAATTATTTATTTAAATATTTAAATATTTATTTAATGATTTATTTTTGAGTAATTTGGCCCTCCATAGTCAAAATCAAATCAATCAGTCAAAAGAAATCGATTTTGAAAGGTGACGCCCACTGTCATTGGGTGACGTGCCGATAACCATAACCCTGAAAATAAAAATGAAGACATGAAGCTTGTGCGTAAATGTAAAAATCAACCCTAAAATGGAAATGGACGCTAAATAGTGCTAAAGGGACATTTACTGATTTATTTAATGATTTAATGATTCATTTGATATTTTTAGTTTTTTTTTTTTTTTTACAATTACGTCATGTATTTAATGATTTAATTAAATATGTATTTAATTAAATTTTAATTAAATTATTAAATTTCACATGAAGTTAATTCACTTTGTATTTAATATTATTTAAATATCTAATTATTTATTTAATGATGCATTTAACTAATTCAGCTATGTATTTAATGATTTATTTAAATATTTATTTAATGATCTAATTTTGAGTAACTTGGCCCTCCATGGTCAAAATCAACAAGAAACTGAACAATCAATAAAGGTTATATAAGTAAATGTTCAATAATGTCTATGCATCATATGTGTCTTTTTTATAACACCTGGCATTAATAATCGTGCATTAGTCCATATAAACAGTGACGGAGGCTTAACGTTACAATGCTCTACATGTAAGAATTCACCAAATTAAGCTTTCTATAGTCTATTTATTTATTTTGTAAATATATATATTTATTTTTTTCATAAGATATACAGTTGGAGACATGATGTAGTTTCCATATACACTCAAAAAAATATTTTAGCCAATTTTTCATATTTAAGCATTTCAGTTTAATAACAAAAAATCCATCATATTAAATTGTGTAATCTTTGAAAATATAAATTAATATTAATAATATAAATTAATGTGTAACTCTTAAAAACAGACAATATATATATATATATATATGCCCTCATTTAAATTTTGAACATTTTATTATCTAATCAAAATAACAAAGTATGCATTGAAGTGAGGATAAAAATATGGATGAATAATACCGCCGCACTATCAGCATTAATTTCTCATAATAATGTAACAAATAAAACTAACCCGAGGGGAAAAAATCCTTAGCATTGTAACAACAAACTAACTCTATCAGTGAAAACATTGAAAATTGCTTTTGTTTTATACCAACTGTTGTAGTCAGAATCCTGTTCACACACCTCACAATTAGTGTGGGCGACAACATATCTGACACCTTCTATTCACTGAAATACTTCTGTTGTTAAACTGGTGTTTCTAGTATTGAATTACTGTGCAATGTGAACATTTTATTGCAGGAACTAAACAGTTTTCCCTTTAATCCTACAGCTAAATGTTCCTCACCTGCATGAGAATATCTCACCTGTTGGATGTGGGCAGAGTTCCTCTGAGCTTCATGTCCATGGATGTATCTGCAAAATTCATCTCAAAGATCTCCAGAGCAGAGCTGGTGTTGAAGGACGCGTCCAGCTGTTGTGCTGCAGTACCTGTAGATATGAGACAGTGAAGAAGAGACAAGAGTTATTCTACTTAAACTGAATCCTTGTCAAGACATCTGGTCTCACATGTAGACTCACCTAAGGCCAGGTACGCAGGATGATGTCTCGCAGGAGTCCATGCTTGAGTCGCTGTCCTGAGTATCTCCTTCACCCTCATCTTCCTCCAAACTCCTGAGGAGACCATGAAATGCATACAGAACATGTCAACAAAAATGTCAACAAACATGTCAACAAACACAGTTGCTGACAGTAACAGGTATCCGATACTTGTAAGATGTAAGATCGAACTAAAGCCACTAAAATGACTTAAATATACTTAAAAAGAGACAAAGGTCAAGTATAATCATCATCACACACTTTATTAGCATAACAGAGGTACTGAATTCAAGTGAGCCTATAATGTAGTCTAACATTAACTTAACATTCTCACGGACCTCCTAACCCCTCTGTATGTGTAATAAATGTCCTGTAGAGCTTTACAGAGCTGCAGTGAATGTTTATAATAACAGTTTTTTTCCTTCCTGACGAGCAGCTGTTAGCATTAGCATTCGCCTGCTGTTCTCTATCTGCGCTTTAAACACACAAACACACTGAACACACCACTATAACACATAGTAAAACATCAAAAACACAAGTTATGCGCAAAAGGTCACATTACAGTCAGTACTGTTTGTGTACTTACGCTTGTGTGTGATTATTCGTCTCGTTTGTATGCTAATTAGGGTTCAGCGGCACGGCGCTGCTTACGTCACTCATGGGAAATGTAGTCCAGTACGGCGGCTGGAGAACGGCGGTATTTACGAAACGCTCAGACTCGGGTATGATTTCTGTACCTCAGACAGTCGTTTTTGAAGTATTGGTTCATTGACGATATATTCATCACAATGTATTGAAACATTGATTGCATTTAATGTAATGATTTTAACTGAAACCAAGCATTTTTGTAATTTCCCTGATGTACTTCTCTGAATTTATACTTGCATAAAGCGCACATAGTCTATTATTTTAGTTCATGTTTATCCTAATGCAAACCCTGCCCATGTAGACTTGATAATGATTCAAATTTTCTGCTATATTTAAGACTTTATCCCCAATCAAACCTGTAAAACTATGTAACGCAGCACTTTTCGTGTTACTGTCTCTTTAAGATGAATCACTATTGTTGTATCCTTCCAGTGTTGGGTGTAATGCATTACTAAGTAATCAATTACTGTAATTAAATTACTTTTTCATTGAAAAAAAAAGAGTAAGGGATTACTCTTAATTTTTCATTAACTTAATTAGTTACTTCTTATGTAATATCATTAAATACTGTATAGACTACAGAACAATTCTATATAAAACAATAGTGAATTGAACATCTAATGTTAAAATATGTTTTCTAATTTAACGCTGCCCCCTTGAATTCTTTGGCAGTTCATGAATAATTAATTAGATTTATTTGAAAGAATTAAAAGAACAGTTTCATGTCTATCCTTGTATTTTTCATCAGTCGAGGTTGATCAGGGTAAGTAATGCAATTACTTTTAGACAGAGTAATTAGTACAGTAATCTAATTACACTGTAGAAGATATAATTAGTAGTTATTAATTAATGACTTTTTTTTTTTTTTTAAGAGTAAATTACCCAACACTGTATCCTTCCTCATTTTGTTTATCACTTTGGATAAAAGCGTCTGCTAATAATATGAATAAATATTATATTATAATAAAAGTCTAAAAGTAAAAACACAAGGAATTATATTGCTTTTTCTATATGTAAAAGTGTTCTAAGAAATGAGAAACTCAACAGACAACATTTAAGTTTAACTTTATTAGAGAGACAGATATACATTAGTTATCGAGCAGAGAGGTTTATATCATTAGATTTTATAATGTTTAACAGGTTCTGGTTCTTTCTCGGGGTCTCCTCCTCTCTCCAAATACAGGTTGTTGTAGGGATATTGTTTAGGTGCCTGGCGAGAGACAGAGACAAAGGTTAGGATAAGACAATATACAAAAGACTTTCAGAAAATCTACATTCAAATGTGGAACAATCAGAACTCCAAGTTAACTTGAAATGGTGTTGACAACTTATTTTACTCCAATAATGTGGGATGGAACTTGTTTTTATCCATTATTAATTGACTTTGGACATTTAGACAGTACAACCCATTAAACGGACTGTTCGTCTATCCCTCTCGGCCTCGTTTAGAATGACAAAAAATTAAATATGAAGTCTAGGACCATCTTGTTGAATAACTGTCCCGCACTCACCACGGGTTGGTAGGCAGGAAACACCTCGCCTAGACCGAACATCAACATCATGAAGCCTAAGAACCCCAGCAGATGTTTACACATGGTCCTCCAGTCCACAGGGCTCGGAGACGTGTCCACCCTGTTCCTGATGAACATGTCAAAGTCCCAGTGCATCTACAATACCAACACGAAACATCACTACCTCACTTTGAAAAGTTTCATTTGATCCCACTAGATGGCAGAAAGCACTAGAAAAAAAACAAAATTTCTCTATCACATTCCATCACAATATACAGATGTGAAATGTAGGTGGCGCTCTAACACATTTTATCCCTCACAGATGTGCCCGTCCATAGACATTCAGTCTAATTTTCAGTTCACGCACCACCCTCATTGTTTCATTGAATATCTCGACCTCTGAGTGGACTAGAAGCTCAATCTAGGGGTCATTAGAAAGCTGAGATCCCCTTTGTGATGATGTATAATGTTTTATCATCAATAATCGAAAACATATTTTTCTGATGATTTTTTAGTATGCTTTTCCTTCTGGATGGCATATTTTGTTCTGGACATCTAAGATATAACATTGGATTATTCAGAGAAGCAAGCTCACAGACAATTAAACAATGGCTCATTTTTTAGAAAACTTCCTAAATTAAAAGCAGATATAATGTTTACGGCTATTTGGTGCTTACAGCAGCAGTTATCGGAGCATAAATGAGACGTTTGTATTTGATGACTTACAAAAATCATATTTCACTTTGTGATTCTTTTGAAAATCTTTCGAACTGTGGTATTAGTGCAACAAAATAAACTATACAGTCACATTCTTGGGAATAAGAGCTTTCATTTGATATATGACTTGTCCATTTATGTGCTAAGTCAAGGACTTTTATTTTTATATAAATATGTCTACCCCATTACCTCTAGGGGGCGCTAATTTTCAACGCGAATGTTTTGAGGCCTTATTTGTTATTTTAAGATACATAAATGCAGAAGTGATGGTTGTTTCTGAAAAGTTCAGATTCTAAGCTTTCAAATGACACCTCATATACATGACTTATGTATACGGAGACTTTAACGTTTTAAGCGGAAACTTATTTCACGATATAGTGCCACACTTTAGACCCGCTGGCGGATCCATAGAGTTTAAGGGGTTTGACAAGTTGATGCTTATCAGCGAACAGGGCTGGGCGATATGACGATATATATCATGGAGACGATAGTGTAGTGTGGAGGAGGGCGGGGCCGGGCCGGAATGATGCACGCCCGGACCCCAGTCACCCTGATGAGGCGAGCGAGGGATAAAGGTGACCGGAGACGGCAGTTCGAGAGAGAGAGAGAGCTTCAGGCAGCTGTCCATAGTTCCCTCTCTCTCCCGAACTGCGGTCTCCAGTCGCCTTTAACCCTCGCTCGCCTCATCAGGCTGATCGAGGTCTGGGCGTGCGTCATTCCGGCCCGGCCCCGCCCTCCTCTGCGCTACAGATATAAAGTGTCAATCGATAAGAGATTTTGCTGTATGGTGTATATCACGATATGTAAATATCCATGTGCGCAGCGTGGGCTTATCTATCAGTGGGCGGGGCTTCACGTGAGAGAGAATTTAAGAAACATGGATGGGTTTAAAAATCGCGATTTGCGCTTTAAAAGCGCTTAATATGCTTCTCATCTGACACGCACGTGTTTCATGTGCGTGTCGCACGTGCCATCTCTGTCTGGAGCACAAAAGTGCGCGAGAGTCCAGCAGGCTTCCTGGTATTCACAGGAGAGCGCAGAGCGGGATTACTCACTTTAAAAGCCCAAAAACTCCCAAACAGGTCAAGAAAACGAGGAGGAGCTTGTTATTAAAACAGGAGCGACATCTGTGGAATAGGTTTACAAAAGCCGACACAGAGCAGAAAAAATTAATCTGCAAACTGCTTCGCATGACTGACAATCACTCGTAATACAAGCAATTTGTTTTACCTCCTCAAATGAAGCACGCAAAAGAATATTAGTGTGACGAGGAGGAGGGCGGGGCCGGGCGTGCACACGGTCGGCCCCCAATCAGGCTAATCAGCCGAGGAGAGGGATAAAGCTGAGCCGGATATGGCAGTTTGAGAGAGAGAGAGCCACATGCAGCTGCCGTGTGTGTTTATGTTTATGTCTTTTTAAGTTTTCATTAAACATTACTTTGACTCTTCAGCCGGTTTCCGCCTCCTACTTTCCCATTTTATCCGTGTTACATTGGTCCCGAAACCCGGGAAGGAGGCGGCAGAAACCGGCTGAACAGTCAAAATAATGTTTACTGAAAACTTAAAAAGACATAAACATAAACACACATGGCAGCTGTCTGTCTATCTATCTAAGTTTGTCTATCTATCTGTCTGTCTGTCTGTCTATCTATCTGTTAGTAATTTCCCACCTGTTGTCGTAGACAGTAAATGTTTGGATTTGGGAATGTGGTTATATATATATATATATATATATATATATATATATATATATATATATATATATATATATATATATATATATATATATATTTATATATATATATATATATTTTTGAAGTTTTTCATGTTTCAATAAATTAATGTAATTTTTAAAGCAAAATAAATAAAGCCAAAATATTCAACGACCCTCAGCAGGGGGCGTTGACGATATAATTGCAATATTTTTAAGGCGATTATCTATTAAAAAAATATTACATATCGCACAGCCTTATGCGCCGCATTAATTTGGTCATAATGTTTTTTGCAAGAAGTGTTTATATTTATTTAATATTTATTTTCTGCAAGAAGTGTTTACATAATTTTGGATATTTTCAGCAATAAGTATTTATTTACGTTGTTGTTTAACTTATGTATTATTTTATTTGTTGCATTGCCTTGGGAAGATCTTGAGTTTCTTGAGGAAAGTTTATAATAATAATAACAATAATAATATTATTGGTCAACAACATATCAGACTGAAATATGGCAAAATATGAAATTTAGCATTACGGTAAGAATAATTTAAAACCAAGTTAAGTGTTTGTTTGTTTTTAATTGGACTATTGTAAAGTTCTAAATAAAGAGAAAATTATATAAGATGAAGTATTTGGAAGAATTTAATTCACTGACTGGATTATCCCAAAATAGGCAGTACAATATGGTTATTTAAAATATTAACCAATTTGTATTGATTTTCAAAAAATAAATAAAAAATGACTATATCGTGATATAAAACGACTCGTATCATTATAAGATTTTGGTCATAACGACTGCATTTTCACTGAATGCTAAAAGTGAATATTGCGTTAGAAGATATTAAAGTGTTATGAATCTTCTCTTACAGGCTCTCCCCAGTTTCTCCTCAGATCAGGATGGTCCCACTGATACCAGGGGTCTCTTTCATGCTGTGACCTGTTCGGTAGCATGGGGTAGTCACCATACCTGAAAAACAACACAAACAAAAAAGCTAGAACCATAAGAATACAAATACAATAAAAAAAGATAAAAAAGGATCCAGTAACAGTACACAGTGTCACAGGTAGAAATGTTGACTCAGGGTCTTTAATTCACTCAGAACCTGCAGTCTGAGAGAGACTCTCACCCTGAGCCATCATCAGGATACGGCTGGTAATCTTCCAGCGTCATGTTGTATTTTTTGGCTGCTGCAGCTCTTTCCTCAGGGGTTTTGGGATACGGGCCGGGCAGCATGTCCTGAGAAACACCAGAGGCTAGAAAATAACACAAACATAAAACAGGTTACATCATTTCTTTAGATTGGCATTACTCAATACCAAAAACAAACACAGAACACAAACTTTAATTTTAACATGAGCACCAAGCTTTCCAGACCTGTAAAAAACCCTGTAAAACACTGCAATAACCCAACAAATCTATACTGAATTAAAATTGGGCACTAATTACTCAAAGAAATCTGTCTGTCTGTCTATCCATCTATATATCTGTCTGTCTATCACTCTGTCTGTCTATCCATCTATCTATCTGTCTGTCTACCTATCTATCACTATCTATCTATCTGTCTGTCTGTCTATATATCTGTCTGTCTGTCTGTATATCTGTCTGTCTGTCCGTATATCTGTCTGTCTGTCTGTCCATCGGTCTATATATCTGTCTGTCTGTCTAGCCATCTAACCGTCTGTCTATATATCAGTCTGTCTGTCTCTAGCTATCTATCTATCTGTCTATATATCTGTCTGTCTGTGTCTATCTGTCTGTCTGTCTATATATATGTCTGTCTCTATCTATCTGTCTATATATCTGTCTGTCCGTCCATCGGTCTATATATCTGTCTAGCCATCCAACCATCTGTCTATATATCTGTCTGTCTGTCTATCTACCTACCTATCTGTCTGTCTCTAGCTATCTATCTATCTGTCTATATATCTGTCTGTCTGTCTGTGTCTATCTATCTGTCTATATATCTGTCTGTCCGTCTGTCTACCTATCTATCTATCTATCTATCTGTCTGTCTGTCTGTCTGTCCGTCCGTCCATCGGTCTATATATCTGTCTGTCTATACATCTGTCTGTGTTTCTGTCTGACTTTCGGTCTATATATTTGTCTGTCTGTCTATTTACTCAAAACACAAAGCATTAAGTAATAAATTACTTGTGTTTACAAACACATGAACACTATCTTTAGCTTAGCCTGTTAGCGCACTGGCCTTGACATGAAGGTTATCATATTATTTATTCCATAACCTTTCTGTACCGACTGTGTATTTCATTATTAAGACAGATAATGTGTATGAGAACGCACCTGCTCTTGCTCCGAGGATAATATTAGAGATTACTCGTGTTTTTCCTTTAGAAAGAGCTCGGGTCAACAGACCCACTCTGAGCGCCGCCATATCGCCTCTATGACACTCCGTAGTGCACATGCGCAGAGTGCTGTCAGTCAACACAGAGGACACGCCCCCAATTACACTGCAGCTGCAACACACATGCAGAAAGCGATAATAAGCAGTGTTGGGTAAGTTACTCTAAAAAAAGTAATTTATTATTAACTACTAATTACATCTACAGTGTATTTAGATTACTGTACTAATTACTCAGTCTGAAAAGTAATTGCATTACTTATTACTAATTACTTTCTAAAACCCTGATCAACCTCGACCAGATGAAAAATACAAGGATAGACATGAAACTGTTCTTTTAATTCGTTCAAATAAATCATAAATAGTCAAATAAATTATTCATGAACTGGCCAAAGAATTTAAGAGGGCAGCATTAAATTAGAAAACATTAGATGTTAAATTTCGATTTTAAATTTCTTAAAATTTCTAAACAAATTAACTATTGTTTTATGTAGAATTGTTCTAGAGTCTATACAGTATTTAACATAATTACATCAGAAGTAACTGTAATTAAATTACTGAAAAATTAAGTGTAATCCCTTACTTTACTTTTTTCAATGAAAAAGTAATTTAATTATAGTAATTAACCCTTGTGCATCAATAAAAAAAAAGTTACTCAGAGGTCCTTAGAGGGCAAAAATGTCTGCGTCAAAAAACTGGCATAAAAAAATTATATATTAATATTATTTTCCACTTTGGAATGCACTACTTAGTAATGCATTACACCCAACACTGATAATAACCTACCGAGATGCTCCAAACCATTTGTGTATTTACTGGAATATAGACGGTGCATATTATGTACAATGTGCACTTTATTTATAATGTATACCTTCTAATGTCCTGTGTTGTTTTAAATATGATACTTCAACTTTAAAGCTGCACGTCTTTACAACATCCACACGATGGCAATATTGTTCGATAACTCTATTTTGGATGCTTTTAATAAATAAATAAATCCAGAATGAATTTTTGAGTCAAAATGTCAAATTATTTGTTGAATGTGGAGAATGCAAGAAGATGCTCACACTTAATTGGAGAAATGCAGAAGAGAAAAACAATAACAAAGAAAAAATATATAGTTATCAGTTATAATACAATTCAAATAACAAATAAAAGTTAATCAGAAAAAAAGGTCATAATACTTTAGAAATGTGTACTTTATTTATGATCTTTAAGATATTATAAGATATTGCAGCTAGAAAGACTGCAAATCTGAGTAAAGTATCAAACAATTTGCTGGCACTATTATGCAATATTTTTAAGTGCCAAAAAAATCACGGTTCTCAGATCACCAATCCAGATATGACGTCAGAGTGAATGCATATGAACTCCATTTCCCATGAAGCTGTGCGGCTGCTCGGCGTGACGTCAGCAGCGCTCAGCGTTCACCGGAGCATCCCGCATCTCACAGCGATGAGCTGCGCGCTCTAACGATGATTTCTGCCTATTTCACTATCTATAGGTGATGGTTTCACACCGAAGGGGAATTATTGCGTATGGCCCGTGCAGAGTTATATTTCCTGACGGTTGTCTTGTAATTAAGGAATGTCTGCTGGTTTTCATCCCTCGGGATTCGCGCACAAACTGAAGGAAGATGAAGAAGCAATTCAACCGAATGCGACAGCTCGCCAACCAGACAGTGGGCAGGTAAATACACCTTCATCTGTCACATTCATCACCGCTTATAACGAACAGTATATACAGCGATCAGCGATGAATCGAGGTTTTATAGATATGTATGAGCAGCTTCAGGTCCTACATTTATATATTCATGTAAGTAAATACGAAAATGTGATGCATAGTATTAGTATTACACACACGGTCGGTTACTATGTCGTATTTAAGAGTTTAATTTGGTAAATGTGATGGTATTGTTAGGTGTTATTGATTTAATGGTGTTGCATGTGTGGGTCGGTCCTGATGTTGGGCCTCGCGCGCATCCTTCACCTGTCCTGACCCCAAACACACCAACACTCTGATCCAATAAACCATAAACATATTGTTACAGATTGATGCTGTTACTCTAATGGGGTAATAATAATGTGTCTATGGTCTATAATAATCATAATAATAATAAAATCTATCTGTCTGTATATGTGTCTGTCTGTCTGTCTATCTATCTGTCAGTCTATCTGTCGGTCTGTCTGTCTATCGATCTGTCTGTCTGTCTATCTAGCTATCTGTCTGTCTGTCTCTCTATCGTTCTGTCTGTCTGACTGTCTATCTGTCTGACTGTCTATCTATCTATCTCTCTGTCTGTCTATCTATCGGTCTGTCTGTCTATCTATCTATCGATCTGTCTGTCTGTCTGTTTATCTGTCTGTTTGTCTCTCTATAGGTCTGTCTGTCTGACTGTCTATCTGTTTGTCTGTCTGTTTATCTATCTCTCTCTGTCTGTCTGTCTATGTGTCTGTCTCTCTGTCTGTCTATCTATCGTTCTGTCTGTCTATCTATCGGCCTGTCTGTCTATCTATTGATCTGTCTGTCTGTCTCTCTGTCGGTCTGTCTGTCTGACTGTCTATCTGTCTGTCTGACTGTCTATCTGTATGTCTGTCTGTTTATGTGTCTGTCTGTCTATCAACCTGACTGACTGACTGTCTGTCTATCTGTCTTTCTTTCTGTCTATCTGTCTGTCTGACTGTTTATCTTTCTGTCTGTTTATCTGTCTGTCTGTCTGTCTATCTATCTATCTGTCTGTCTGTCTGTCTGTCTGTCCATCCATCCATCTATCAATCAATCTATCTTCCATCCATCCATTTATCTATCTATCTGTCTGTCTGTCTGTCTGTCTATCTATCAGTCTGTCTGACTGTCTGTCTGTCTGTTTTTCTGTCTCCCTATCTATCTATCTATCTATCTATCTGTCTGTCAATCTGTCTGACTGTCTATGAATCTGCCTGCCTGTCTGTCTGTCTATCTGTCTGTCTATCTATCTGTCTATCTATCTATCTATCTATCTATCTAGCTATCTGTCTATGTGTCTGTCTATCAATCTGTCTGACTGTCTGTCGATCTGTCTTTCTGTCTGTCTATCTATCTGTCTGTCTGTCTATCTATCTATCTATCTATCTATCTATCTAACTAACTATCTATCTATCTATCTGTCTATGTGTCTGTCTATCAATCTGTCTATCTGTCTGTCTATCTATCTATCTATCTATCTATTTATCTATCTATCTATCTATCTATCTGTCTATCTAGCTATCTGTCTATGTGTCTGTCTATCAATCTGTCTGACTGTCTGTCTATCAATCTGTCTGACTGTCTGTCGATCTATCTATCTATCTATCTATATATCTATCTATCTAACTATCTGTCTATCTATCTGTCTATGTGTCTGTCTATCAATCTGTCTATCTGTCTGTCTGTCTAACTATCTATCTATCTATCTATCTATCTATCTATCTATCTATCTATCTATATATCTATCTATCTAACTATCTGTCTATCTATCTGTCTATGTGTCTGTCTATCAATCTGTCTATCTGTCTGTCTGTCTAACTATCTATCTATCTATCTGTCTATCTAGCTATCTGTCTATGTGTCTGTCTATCATTCTGTCTGACTGTCTGTCGATCTGTCTTTCTGTCTGTTTATCAGTCTGTCTGTCTGCCTGTCTGTTGGTCCGTCTGTCTGTCCATCTAGCTGTGGTTCAGAAGTGTAGAATCGCTAGAAAAAATTATTTTTAGAATAAACTATATACCTAAATTATATATCTAAAGATTTATGATGAAATTGTATGTAATTTGACATGTTCGTGTGCTCAGTTTGGGAACAGAAAGTTGAGTGAACATTGTAATGTTTAAATATGTAAATATGATGAATGTTATTAAAGGCTATGAAAAAAGCGGGTCTTGCTTGACATTTCTGTGTGAATGTGAAAGTTTTATTTTGCATTCCAGTGGTTATATTCCGATGTCAGAATTGTAACGGACTGTTGGTCTCGGTTACTACGGCAACAGGAAGTGATGTAGTGTCATGAATTCCGTTTGGAAGGAGTCAATGAATTGAGAAGACTCCCTGGAGTCAGTGATTAATGACTGAGAAGAGTGACTCCTGATTTAAAGGAGTTTATGTCATACAGAGATTACCAACACTTTTGTCAGTTCCAAAATCAACAAACAGCCTTTTCTTTTATTTTGGCCAATGGTCATCATAGACATCTATTGGCATTGGCCATTGAAGAACCTGTGTCTATATTGTTATTGGTTGCTGGACTGAAGGAATCTCGTCCTGTATTCAGCATTCAGAGTAAGTGTGATTTTAGCATTCGTGTACAACAATGGTTACATAACAGAAACCTCAGTTTAAATATTAATTACAGTGCGTGTCCGCATCATACGAATGAGGGTTTCACACAGCAGAACTACAGTAAAGCTGTTCTGTATTTACATCCATTGATTTGCTGAAGTGAGTCTAATATCTGCAGTATTTTCCTCTTGTGAGTCGATTAGTATTATTGAATATTGAGGTGAATATTGGGAACTGTCAGTCTTCTGCTCTTGTTACACAGTGACTCTGTGCTGTTCATCCGATGGCAACATCTTTTAGCTCCATATATATACTTTAAAGTCAACAGGAAACAATATTTGCAATCTATTTTACTTCCTTAATGTGACTGGAATTTCAATGAGAAAAGTTGTAGATTTTTTTTCTTACTTTTATGTTTTAATTAGCATGATATCAGCTTGCTGTGCTTTAGTATTTTAAAAATATGTCATAAAAAATATGTTTAGTGGTGCGAGAATCAATTTAATCCATTGGTTAGTCCATAGTTACAGTATTATGGCCATTGCAAATGCAAGTCGTTTTCTTTTAAGGTCTGTTGGGTGAATATTGATTTTAAAGCTGATGTTGGGCTGGTAACACCTTCTTAAAACTCATTATTTAAACTCTGTATGCCATCTGAGAGGTCAGACTGGAGAACATTTCTCTAGTTCGTTAAAAGAGCCTATTAAATACACCTTGAAATTGGAGTTTTGTGATTTTTATTACATAAAAGTGGGAGAGAGGATGCATGCAAATGACATGTTTATTGTGGATTAAACTTAAAAATGTGCATCATTTTGTTTTTCTCCGCTTTTCCCCAATTTGGAACGCCCAATTCCCAATGCGCTCTAAGTCCTCATGGTGGTGTAGTGACTCGTCTCAATCCGGGTGGCGTAGGACGAATCTCAGTTGCCTCTGCGTCTGAGACCGTCAATCCGCGCATCTTATCACGTGGCTTGTTGAGCGTGTTACCGTGGAGACGTAGCGCATGTGGAGGCTTCACGCTATTCTCCACGGCATCCACGCACAACTCACCACGCGCCCCACCGAGAGCAAGAACCACATTATAGCGACAACGAGGAGGTTACCCCATGTGACTCTACCCTCCCTAGCAACCGGGCCAATTTGGTTGCTTAGGAGACCTGGCTGGAGTCACTAAAAAGTGCATAATTGAACATGGAATAGAAATTAAACCCTTAGTAAAATATCACAAAATAAATACCTCAAAATACCCCAAAAAAATTAAAATAAATAATAATAATTAGTTTGCATTGGTTTTAAAATGTCTGTCTGTTTTTACACCAATAGCTAATCTTATAATTTGGTAACATGTAAACGTCAACGGCTAAAAACAATATTCCAGAATGTCAAAATCTGTTAAAATAGCTAAACTTAAATATTCAGCACGATTAAACTGCTGGACAGTAATTAAATGATTCAGTCGCACCTTGGCTGAAAGCTTTCTTGTCTGATGTTTTTAATTCGTTCGACAGGAAAGAAGAATTATTGTTTGGTTTTATTGTGATGTTTTCAGCCGCACTGAATACATGTTCAGAAGCTCGTGTTCATCTCGTCAACGAAATTACTGACAAAAATGTACAAGGTGTTTTTTGATTCTGGTTAACAAAGACTAGAGGTCTGCACTGGCCTTTAAATAAAACCGGAACCTGACCCGTACCCATGACCTTGTGACTCGACCCGAACGGTACCATCAGATTTTAAGCCAGAACCCGACACAAACCCAAAATCGCTCACTCTCTTTATAATTTCTTCTCCAAGCAAGTATTGTTGCAATAGGATGTATTTTATGTAAGCATAATTTGCAACATTCGTAACAGCTAACATGCTATTTGCAGCCTGAACGTCTTCAGAATATTGAATCTTTTTAAAGTTCATTTTAAAACGAGCAGATGCGAGCAAAAACACATTCGGTGTGAACGGCCCCTGTTTCATCCGTCCACGCGTGTCTGTGAGTGAAGTCCGGTTCGCCTTTTTATTTTTTCATTAATTCCAAAGTCGTATTTGAAAAACTGGCGGTTTCTCTGACCGGGGTCGGGTTGCAGAAAAGTAGACAAGATGGAAAATATGCATCATTAAACAATTCTGCTCAAAACATACTGCTGACAAAAATAAGACTAGAAATAAATGCAGCCTAATATCATGAACATGTACGTGACAGTGGCAACATTTTGCGTACTTCATTACACGTTTTGCTGCAGTTTCCTCGTAAAATGTCCAGCGGGGGGCGCCAAAAGTGAGTGAAATGGTGACGTAATCAGATGAGTTTTTTTTTTTTTTTTCCTTTTTCTCCCAATTTGGAATGCCCAATTCCCAATGCGCTTTAAGTCCTCGTGGTGGCGTAGTGATTCGCCTCAATCCGGGTGGCGGAGGACGAGTCTCAGTTGCCTCCACGTCTGAGAGCTTCAATCCGCGCATCATATCACATGGCTTGTTGAGCGCGTTGCCACGGTGACATAGCGCGTGTGGAGGCTTCATGCCATCCACCGTGGCAACCACGCTCAACTCACCACGCACCCCACCAAGAATGAACCGCATTATAGTGACCACGAGGAGGTTACCCCATGTGACTCTACCCTCCCTAGTTTTATTAAATAATCTTCTGATCGCGGTTATTTGACTTAAGCGTGCTTATTGTGCACTTCAAATTCCCATCACATTTAATGCCCAAATAAGGTAATCTCAAGCGAATATATACTGGCTAAATGTGATCAACGGCGACTTTGTTTGTCATTCAGTTGAACTCCGAGCATCACTGAGCCGCACCGCGGATGTTAACCGGCAGAGAGCGTGTGAAGCGCTTCTCAAGCGCTCTGATACGCACGCCATCAGCACATGCCCATGGCAAACTCCCACATAAGTAAAAACAAACAAATGTAATCATTGATAGTGAACGCAAAGTGCTCCAGCTTCACTTTAAGCAATTGTTTCTGGTCATTGTGAGTAAAATAATCTTGGGAGAAACCAGACTCACTGTGGGGGCCAGTTCCCCTCTGACTAACATCATGAATATAATGACAATATTAGTTGTTTATGTGCAGTGCGAGTCATGGTTTAAAATTAGTAAACTAAGTAAGTGTTAAGAGTCTGTGTTTATACAAAAATTTAGTATGAACTGTAAGATTAATGACTAATGTCTTTGAAGTCCATCCTGGATTAAATGCAGAGGTTCATATAGATGCATTGTCCTTTGTTAGTTGGCTGATGAATGCTTTTGTTGGCAATTAATTGATAGTCTATGTATTCCATTATAAGAGTGTAGTCCATCATTAGACCGAGGTGATGCAGGTAGAGATCAGTGAGGTGCATCACAGTTCAACCAGCCGGTAATTTCGGTGAGGTCTATCTTAAGTCCAAGGTTCAGGCAGTGGAGACCTGGCTGGAGTCACTCAGCACGCCCTGGATTCGAACTCGTGACTCCAGGTGTGGTAGTCAGCGTCAGTACTCGCTGAGATACCCAGGCCCCCTAGAGAACGTTTTTTTAAATGACCGTAAAGCCATTTTATCAGTAAATGAACGTTCAACTTCACAATGGCCCTCTTAGCAGCATAAAAGTCAAAAATGCTATTTAAAAAAAAAATTATACACAGAAGTGAGCAACTGACTTGTGTGTTTGTTTACAATGCTTAACGGCTGCAAAAACACACGTTATATAGAAAATGACATCAAAAACTTTGGCACGACCTTGTTGACTTGATTAATATTTTGTGTCGTGCAAAGGCGTAAAATCTATTATTTAGCTTTAATCTATTGCATAATTTAAAAGTGCTGCATTTGCAATGTAAAACATCCATTTGTGGAATATTAAAATACAGAGACAAACAACAGACCCATATATCAACCACATACACTAGTGATCTGCAGTGTGTTGTTTTGGTCCAGTAGAGGTTTCCCAGGCTGTTTTTGTGTCCCAGTCCGTCCCTACATCTCACTATGAAGAAACAGCATCACGCTAGTATATTTAGAGTTCTGTCTGACCTCTAATGACCCTGTGAGTGCCATTCTCAGTGTCTGTGTTTATTTGTAATTACTGTAAAGCACACTCACTTAAGTATGGAAATGACTTTATTATGTTCCTCCACCAGCGTCATTAGACTCTCACAGAGTTGATTTAGTATGTGTTATTAGTAGCTTGTGTTTGATTAATTCTCTCCTGACCTGAGCTTCATAACACACACAGTAATGACATCACAGTCGCTTTCATTCAGCTGTAGGTGAATATGACATTAATCTCTCATTTTGCTGTTGTATATGTGGAATAAGCCCAGAAAGCTGAACCCAGATCAGTTCCAGATCTGCCTGTTACCAGCACTTGTGCACACTGGATAACCTGGTAAGAATGCCTGTGATGGTGTTTACATACAACATGAAATTGGGCTAAAGGGCAAAAATCAACCTGTGCTGATCTTTGGTTTTTAGTTCAACCGTTTATGACCTTATCCTGATCGAGAAAAACCATTTAAAACACTTTAAAGTTGGATGTTCTTGTGGTATGATACATTTATGGTGCCTCTTTGCCTTTTGGGAGCTTGACAGTATATGTGTGTGTTTGACAATGTTGAACTCTAAAGAGCAGGTCAGAGGTCATACACTATAGACTGTAGTATGTATGTATTGTATGATCTGGGATCAGTGTGTGCAGGGTGTTTAGTTACAGGCCACAGAGACTCAAACGCTCATCTAGTGTTACTGATTACTGTATATATACACACACACATGACAGCAGTACACACCACAACCAGAACACACACACACACATGATCAGTTGAGACACATGACATCATAGAGAGAGTTTTAAGTGAACTTTAACTGCTCTTAATGCACTGAAGTGTCTGTATATGGGAACTATTGAGTTTGTACTGTCCTGAGAGAGAGACAAAGAGGGAGTCAGACGGATGGAGAGTTTCTGCTTTTTGGCTATTAGTTTCAGACATGAAAAAAAGAGTGATGTTGTTACGAAGAGGAGGAGGAGAGGAAGGTGGCTGCAGTTACAACATCTTGTCTCACAGCCAGAACAAAACTCACATAAACATCATCTCCTCCAAACCTCTCCTTTCCTCAACGCAAAGTGGACAAAACAGGGTTTGATTACATAACATTAACCTCTCGCTCTCATACCATCTCTCCACCAACAAAAACTTTTCTTGGTAATACACACATTTGTTTTTTTTAACCGTTGAAAATCGGTAAAATTTACTCATGGAGCCACGTTGAGAGCCCCATATCTCTGGGATTGAACCACAGAGGGCCTTAAAAATGAAGATACTAAAAGGATAGTATCCTTTATCCATAGTATCCATAACCCCTTTAATTTCACTGCTGTGAGTCACAAGTCATGTTTTTCCCCCGTGGCTTCATAGCTCACACTGGATTTCAGTGTGTGACTGCTGTCATGGGTGTGTAACAGGAAGTGTGATGTGTGAACACGGACAGAGGCTCATTAAAACACTGGTGCAAAACACAGCTTTCCAACTCATTTATGGAGGTTCTGTGCTTTGGACGTGATTTTGGGTTCGTTACTCAGAATTATTTTTTAAATGACGATGATGCGAATAAAGCTGCAGTTTTGATCGGTTGTGACTTCAATACTTATGAAATCAGTTTTTTAGACTTTTAGTCAGTGGTGGAAATGGTCTCTATTCTTTCAAAACACAAGTGCATGAATATCTCTCAAAAGAACAATGAATTTGATGGAGAAATATGTTTCTTTTTGGTTATTTTTAAAACTGAAATTTGACTTGCAGGTGTGCTCGATACCTCTATCTGCGATTTCTACACATTCGTTAAGTAGCACAACCATTTGAACTGTTCCAACAAAAAGAAATGTTGCTTTAGTACTAAGTTAACATATTAAATGATTTCTTAAGGATTATGTAAGTAGACTGGAGTAATGGTAGCTGAAAATGGAGCTTTGCCATCATTTTTTTTGTGGGGGGGGATTTTTCCCCTTTTTCTCCCAATTTGGAATGCCCAATTCCCAATGCGCTCCAAGTCCTCGTGGTCGCATAGTGATTCGCCTCAATCCAGGTGGCGGAGGACAAATCCCAGTTGCCTCTGTGTCTGAGACAGTCAACCCGCGCATCTTATCACGTGGCTTGTTGAGCGTGTTGCCACGGAGACATAGCGCGTGTGGAGGCTTCACACCATCCACTGCGGCAACCACGCTTAATTCAAGGCTGTTTGAACCTTCTCAAGTAATTCACCATGCGTCCCACCGAGAACAAACCACATTATAGTGACCACGAGGAGGTTACCCCATGTGACTCTACCCTCTCTAGCAACCGGGCCAATTTGGTTGCTTACGAGACCTGGCTGGAGTCACTCAGCACACCCTGGGATTCGAACTAGCGAACTAGCGAACTCCAGGGGTGGTAGCCAGCGTATTTTACCACCCCGAGCTTTGCCATCATTAATTAAAATGTAATTTTATTATAAACAAAAACATAAAACACTTCAGATTATAGAGATTATATCTCTGTAATCTATAACCACATTACACTTGAGAAATGGAAATTCTTGGTCGAAATTGGGGAGAAAAAGGGGAGAAAATATTTTATTTTTATCGTTAACATGCACTCAACTACAGATGCTTTTTACAGAAATGCCGGTTTTCTTAAAGAGACAGTACCAGTTTATTTTTTATATGTTTAATACATTTTTTAATAATTGTACATTTTTGGATATTTCGTTAAGATTTGGTCTGTTACAATTTAACACGTTTTAATCATTTTGCACATGATCGTCAACTAAAATATGTTGTTTTTGTCGTCTAAAATCTGCTGTTTTCAATATTAACCCTATAACGGTGCATATATTAAATATGATACACAACTTTTGACGGCTCCTGTTTCACTCTCTGTTCAAGCTGATGAGTCAAACAACCTATTGTATGTAAGTTTCACATGTTTATGGCACCATCTAGTGGTTATTTGTGAAAAAAGTGGTTTCAATGTGTATATCGATCTATTTAAAATGCCGGCAGACTTGCGTGGAAAGTGACTCTTATGTTGGGATAAATGACAGCTTATTTTAACAAAGTAAAAGTGACAGTAATGATTATATTGTTACTGATATTTTAAAATGAGTATTTGTTGAATATAAGCAACTTGTGCTTGGTTAAAATTTTGTATATTATTTTATTGAAAAAGCCCCTTTGAAATGCACATATCAAATGTGATACGACAGGCTTTTGAGGAATATCTCTCAATCATCCTTACATTACATTCATGCACACCACAAAAAAGCTTTGAAAAATCTGATGTATACATTTTACAACTATACATTTGATAGAAACAAATAAATTATTAAATAAATATAGAATTAAAAACTTTCATTTTTGCATTTCCCAATCCCGTTTTATATTGTATTATTTTTACATTAATGGGTGAATTTATTTATTTATAAAAAAAAAATGTTGTTTATTTCCTTGCACATTTAATTATTTATTATTTTTGCAGGTTTAGCCCTCCATACACTAGGGCATATCACGATTTTAATTTAATTAATTGTATAAATCAGATATATTTTCATAGTTTGTCTAATGGTACTAAAAACAGTTTAATGTCAAAAAATTTGAATTTTCTGATCATTCTTTCATATGTCAGGCCGTACAGGATCTGTTACTGCTTGATACATGTTTTAATCATTTTGCACATGATCGTCATATAAAATATGTTGTGTATGTCGACTAAAGTCTGTCATTTTCATTATTTATAAATATGATGCGTCAGTGTTGGGCAAGTTACTTAAAAATAGTAATCCACTTCAGATGACTACTTATTTCTCTAAAATTGCAATCAGATTACTTTACAAATTATTTCATTGAAAAGTAATCACTTTACAAATTTCTTTACTGTTAAGTTACTTTCTAAAACACTTTTCCGCTCATCAAATTCAAAATAATGTCTATTTTCTTTGTTCATTGTTACACACAAATCATACACTCAGCACCTCACATTTCTCCTTCACAATGACTCGTTACGGGGCCATAATTAATTACTTAAAAGTTATTTAATTAACTGAAAGTCAGTAACTGTAATCTGATTACAAGTATTTAAAATGTAATGCATTGCACTACTTTTTTTACTTTATTTTTATTATAATTTTTTTTTTTTTTACTTTTTTACTACTGGACACGATGACATAATGACTACATTTAAACGACTATGACTAAAATTATACTGCTTAAAATGTTGTCTATGTGGGCAGCTCAACGGGTTTGGAAAAGAGTCATTGATTTTATGGCTCACTGTTGATGGATTTCACTCTTGGGTGAGAGCAGGTTAAACTGCAAATCTTATGAGAACTGCTCTGGTGTGAGGTAAATGCAGCTCTATCTGACTACACAGAAATTGTAGAAACATAGTATTGTTACACACAAACACACTCATTCCCCTGAGAGAACAGGTGTATCTCTGCGTGACAGGTAACGTGAGTTTTAGTACCACTGATTGCGGTTCAGACCTCCCCGCCCATCTGCATGCATGAAAATCCAGTTTAAATGTCACCAAAAGCGAGTTTTTAAGCAAGTTGTACAGGCTGTAAAAGTGAAGAGAAATGCATATTTTATAAATTGAACCCCCAACCCAAACCATCAGCGGAGTAAAAATGTAATGTTTGGGGTAAAAATGCAACCTCCGAATCCCGCTCGTCACTGATTAAAACTCCTTCAATTCTGATTTAAAATAAAAACAAAATTCAAATTTAAAAGCTCACCATTCACACATACTGTGGACTAATTGCAAAAAATTGGTCTCAGTTTTCAGAGAACTGCCAAAATAAAATAAAAAGACTCCAATTATTCAGAAATAATATTGTATGTGTTTATAATCTTATAATGAACAGACATTTCTTTTCTGAAAAAATATAAAAAATTATAAAATTATAAAAAAAAATAAAAAAATGTTTGTTGTTGTCCTAACTTTATAAACATGTAATTCTGGTTCTGTTCACTCTACCTCACTTTGAAAAGTCTCATTTTATTCCACTAGATGGCAGAAAACACTAGAAAAAAATATCTGAAATGTAGGTGGCGCTCTAACACATTTTATCCCTCATAGATGTGCTCGTCCATAGACATTCAGTCTAATTTTCAGTTCAAGCAACACCCTCATTATTTCATTGAATATCTCGACCTCTGAGTGGACTAGAAGATCAATCTAGGAGTCATTAGAAAGCTGAGATCCTCCCCTTTGTGATGGTATAAAATATGTTATTATCAATAGTCGAAAACATATTTTTCTGATGATTTGTTTAGCATGCTTTTCCTTGTGGATGGCATATTTTGTTCTGGACATCTAAGATATAACATTTGATTATTCACACAAGCAAACTCACAGACAAATAAAAAATAGCTAATTTTTTAGAAAACTTCCTAAAGTTAAAGCAGATATAAAGTTTTTAGCTATTTAGGGCTTACAGCAGCAGTTATCAATGCATAAAAGAGACGTTTGTATTTGATGACTTACAGAAATCATTTCACTTTGTGATTCTTTTGAAAATCTTTCAAACTGTGGTATTAGGGTAACAAAATAAACTATACAGTCACATTCCTGAGAATGCGAGCTTTCATTTGATATATGACTTGTCCATTAAGGTGCTATTTGAAGGACTTTTATTTTATATAAATATTTCTACTCTACTCTAGGGGGCGCTAATTTTCAATGTGAATGTTTTGAAGCCTTATTTTGTTGTTTTTTTGTTATAAATGCAGAAGTGATGGTAATACCTGAAAAGTTCAGATTCTAAGCTTTTGCCTGACTAATGTATACGGAGACTTTAACGTTTTAAGTGTGAACTTTTTTCGAGATTTAGCGCCCCCCTTTGGGGTGAGTTTAAGGGGTTAAGCGAACGCGATTACTTCCTGGTTTCAACGCAGGATCCGAACCCAGGCCTCCACACTGCTGACGCAACACGCTTCCGGTTGTGACTGCAAAAATGTGCGATGGATGATGCCACTTGTTAGTGAGTCGGCATAATGTGGTCGATCCTAGGGTAGCGGAACTTTCGGAAACAACATGCCGACTTCCTGTGTGATCATGTTGGAATAGCATTAGAGCGGAGCTTTCAAAGTGTTAGCTTTCAAAATAATGACATTTTCTCAGTATCACTTCAAAATAAGTTTCAATAATCACATTAAAAAAAAAACATTTTACATATACAGTACATTTAAATGCCATTAAACTGATTCATATTATTCATATTTAAATACTCATTAAGTACTGAACTGCTGAACATTATTGGTTGTTATAAATGTATGTTATAAAGTGTTTCGAAGTATAAAGGCAGCCATATGTTACATGTTTCTATGTGTATATACAAAAGTATATTTATGTTTAAAGACTTCTTTTTTAACAGTAAGTGTGATATTATTCAGACAACATGTTGTGGCATTTCTAAATGTATAACAGATAAATCTTGATTTGTGCCCGGTTATAACACTCTTCTCCTTTATTTGGTCATTATTTGATGAGTAGCTGCTGCCATGATTGATAGAAAATGCCGGCAGGCCTGCAGGAAAAATAAATTATCGTCAAAATATTAACAACTGCAGTCTTGACCAACACAAAATAGGTATCGTTTGAAAGCTTAGAAGCTCTACTTTCCAATGCATGTAGACATTATGACCAAAACGTCAAATATCCATGTGTCATATGTTGTTGGAAAGCTCTCAAAGAGTAGAATACAACCAGCCGATTTGTTTTACTCACAGACAAAAATATAGCGAGTAATAGCTAAGTATATGTCTCTGACAATTATGTTGGTGTTGCTTAAATGCAGCGTTTTCGCTTATAATTTCAGGAAAAATAAAAAGAACTATAAAATATCACATACTATTATTTAGAGAAGGTGATTATCTTTCAAACAAGTCCACACACAAGGTAATCAGATGCACAGATCATTAGATAATCCACATGACGCACAATGTTACATATGACCACCAGGAGATGGCGCCAAATACACGACACAGACTCAATGATGACTCAAATGACACAGAATGAAACTCATTCTGTGAAATCTCATTATAAAATCATGTCTGCATGCTATGCAAACCTTTAGTCATTGTTGTGTTTGCATGTGTAATTAGTTCTTATGTATAATTATTATGTTTTATTTGTTTGGAGAGGCTTTTGGACACGATGATAAATTAGTCAATCAGTCAGTCATTTTTATTTGTATAGCACATTTCATAACACACATCGTTTCAAAGCAGCTTTACAGAAAATCATGCATTAATAGAAAATGAAATGGTAATATTTATAAAGTCTTAAGGGTGATCATTGTGTAGTTTGATTAAATATGATTGTAAATTGAGTATAAAATAAGTAATTAAATAATAATTTTATTTATAACCCCAGTGAGCAAGCCGAAGGCGACTGTGGCAAGGAACACAAAACTCCATAAGATGTTGATTAATGGAGAAAAATAACCTTGGGAGAAACCAGACTCTCTGTGGGGGCCAGTTCCCCTCTGGCTAAACAACATGAATATAATGACAGTATTAGTTATTTATGTACAGTTCAACCAGCAGGTTATTTCAGTGAGGTCTATCCTAAATCCAAGGTTCAGGCAGTGGCATATGAAGTATCCCATGCCTTATGATTGGAGTTATGCCAACATTAGATGTATATCTGGCTAAATAGATGAGTCTTTACTTAACTGAGTGAGTGTGTCTGCATCCCGAACAGTGTTAGGGAGACTATTCCATAGTTTAGGAGCCAAGTATGAAAAGGATCTACCTAGGACCTTCTAGTTTGCAAACCTCTGTCCTAGTTTATTAATAAACTATATTTTAATCATACTGCACTGAAGCTGTCTGTCTGTCTTTACCTGTCTTACTGAATGTGGGCAGCAATATTTCTCTGGTTATTCTAGTGAGGTGTAACTGAGATGTGACCCAGTTTGTTAAGTGTGTTTCTCAGCTAATCTGATATTCCATCACCTCCGCTCTTGCTTTCTTACCATCATCTTCTACTGTTCAGATGGAAAAATGTGTGTCATGACAATTAAGACTAGATGGATGGTTACCAGTGCATCGCTTTGCAGTTGCTAAGGTGTTCTGAGTGGTTGCTAGGTGGTTGTTTACTGTCCCATGTTTCTCTGATATGACTCGAGTCCCTCCTTCAATGCAAGTCTATGGGAACTATTCCATCTGTTTTACCAAGACACATGATTTAAAGTATCATTAATGTCTGTTGCACAAACACTTCAGGATGAGTGAACGGTTAATACTTGGATGTACATTTCTGAAATCTTCAAATGTCGCTTATTCTGAATTTTAGTGTATTTGTGGACTCTCAAAAATGTTGACATTATTGTTTTAATGTGAATATATAATGGTACATTTCTAGTTGCAACGTTATTTATGCTTCAGACCCTTGTTTTGTTGGACAAGAAAAACTAGCTTGAGAACCACATTTAGATTTCGACCATTGAAAACGGGTAAAATGGAGCCACATTGAGAGCCCCATATCTCTGGGATTGAACCATATAGGGCCTTTAAAATAAAGATACAAAAAGAAAAGTTTGTTTTGAACCAGAATGTAAAAGGATATTAAGATATCTTTAAAACATCTGGAGTTATAGACACTCAAACTTTGGAAAAACAACACAAAAAAAGTGCTTTTCCCCATTTTTGGACTCGCTCCATTGGCGTATAATGCAACAAGAGGTGCTGAAGTCAACTGATGTTAGTAATAGATCTACTGATCTCTGTGTACAAATACAATCAGGACACTGACACCTTTAAAAGGTATTTTTTTTGACCTGTAGTTTTGCTCCAAAATCATAGGCGGAAATTGTCATTTTGACCCCCCTCTACAAAACAATGGATTACTCAGTAAATTTTGACCCATGGCATTTCATATTTTGGCTTTAATCTTCATTTATGTTTATCTTTATTCAGAAAAACTATTCATAAAATCAACAATTTCAGTCTGGGAAATTTCTGAAATTTGGCTGATTTGACATAGAATAATTCACTTTATCTATTTATATCAGTTGAGTCAGTATAGGCATGTGCATTTTGAATGTGAATCTTTTTAAAGTCTCATAGACAGTATAAAATGATGTGTGAACACAGACATTGAGCTATATATAACCCATCACTGTTCCTCTTTGTGTGTTCTCAGGGGAATGGGTGTGTAATGGTTCTTTCTCACTGGAATTATGTGTCATTCTGTCATTCTCAGGCTGTTGTAATGATAGAGTGCGTCATGTGAATCAACACTGATTTCTACTGTACTCTCACTGTTTCCCTCATTAGTGTGCACTGTTGAGGGATTCAGGGGTGCTGGAGTCTCTCAGGTGTAGTTCTGACTTTTAACACACTGTGTTTGTGTGCTATTGAAGACCACACCTTTCTTTCATGAGCAGTCAAGCATAGACACACACACACACACATGTTTGCACAGCTATCTAAATGGGGACATACCAGAGACTTCTGTTGTCTTTATATAAACAGAGATCTCAATATGAACTCAAGCATCAAATTCTTCCAAGATTTTTGGAAGAATCATCTGACACAATGTTAATACTTAAATGAAGAACTCCATTAAAGGGGTAGTTCACCCAAAAATGAAAATTCTGTCATCATTTACTCACCCTCATGCTGTTCCAAACTTGCACGACTCTCTTTCATCTGTGGAACACAAAGGGTTTATATGGAAAAAAACCAAGTATCAACCTTCAGTAGAACTTCTCCGCGGAAGTTTTGGAGCGACATGAGTGTGAGTAAATGCTTTCATAATTTCCACTGTCCCTTTAAGTGATCTGAGCTCTGAAAGAGAGCAATACAACTTCACTTTGGAATTGTTTGTCATGTTACATCATCTAATCAGGTTTTGTTTGTCTTCTCCACCCAGCTGTGCAAAGACAAAGCCATATCTCAAGAGGAATATTGTTGTGTTCCAACTCAGAAACTCAGAACTTAGAACTTGGAAAGTCCAATCAATATAAAGAGTTCTTACAGTCATGGGAATATTAGGGAATTTAAAAATTGTCATTGGAATTAATACAATCTTAAAACGTCATGGAATAGTCATGGACTGGGTGATATGGCTGGAAAAATTAAGTCTCGATATTTTTGAGCTTATTGACTGTATTGGATATATATATATATATATATATATATATACTGTAGATAGATTATTATGTATTTGTTCTGAATTGGCATTAAAAGTATGTTTTTTTATTTTATTTTTATTATTATTTTATTTTTTTCAGATGAACCATCATTTCAACCAAACATCCATTGTATCCAAGTATATTTAAAATGTTTATTGCATTAAAATCATGAAGGCTAGTTTTCCACAATATTTAATCATTTTCATTTTGATGCAGCAATGCAGTAATAAAAAGCAATATTTACTTAAATATATATTTACTTAAAATTTTTTTTGAATGAACAGTATGTGCAAAAATTTTATTATGCTCAAATAAAACACTGAATAATAATTGTTATTATTATTATTGCTATTATTAGGATTATACACTATATTGCCAAAAGTATTCGCTCACCCAACCAAATAACTGAATTCAGGTGTTCCAATCACTTCCATGGCCACAGGTGTATAAAATGAAGCACCTAGGCATGCAGACTGTTCTACAAACATTTGTGAAAGAACGGGCCGCTCTCAGGAGCTCAGTGAATTCCAGCGTGGTACTGTGATAGGATGCCACCTGTGCAACAAGTCCAGTCGTGAAATTTCCTCGCTACTAAATATTCCACAGTCAACTGTCAGTGGTATTATAACAAAGTGGAAGCGATTGGGAATAACAGCAACTCAGCCACGAAGTGGTAGGCCACGTAAAATGACAGAGCGGGGTCAGCGGATGCTGAGGCGCATAGTGCGCAGAGGTCGCCAACTTTCTGCAGAGTCAATCGCTATAGACCTCCAAAGTTCATGTGGCCTTCAGATTAGCTCAAGAACAGTGCGTAGAGAGCTTCATGGAATGGGTTTCCATGGCCGAGCAGCTGCATCCAAGCCATACAACACCAAGTGCAATGCAAAGCGTCGGATGCAGTGGTGTAAAGCACGCAGCCACTGGACTCTAGAGCAGTGGAGACGCGTTCTCTGGAGTGACGAATCACGCTTCTCCATCTGGCAATCTGATGGATGAGTCTGGTTTGGCGGTTGCCAGGAGAACGGTACTTGTCTGACTGCATTGTGCCAACTGTGAAGTTTGGTGGAGGGGGGATTATGGTGTGGGGATGTTTTTCAGGAGCTGGGCTTGGCCCCTTAGTTCCAGTGAAAGGAACTCTGAATGCTTCAGCATACCAAGAGATTTTGGACAATTCCATGCTCCCAACTTTGTGGGAACAGTTTGGGGATGGCTCCTTCCTGTTCCAACATGACTGCGCACCAGTGCACAAAGCAAGGTCCATAAAGACATGGATGAGCGAGTTTGGTGTGGAAGAACTTGACTGGCCTGCACAGAGTCCTGACCTCACAAATCCGCTTCTGGAAGAATGGTCAAAAATTCCCATAAACACACTCCTAAACCTTGTGGAAAGCCTTCCCAGAAGAGTTGAAGCTGTTATAGCTGCAAAGGGTGGGCTGATGTCATATTAAACCCTATGGATTAAGAATGGGATGTCACTTAAGTTCATATACGTCTAAAGGCAGATGAGCGAATACTTTTGGCAATATAGTGTATTTGTTTGTCCAATAGTACAAGGTTCCCGCGGTTCTTACATTTTTTAAATGTCTTTTCTAAAGTTTAAGGTATAACAAAAGTCTTAATTATAATTTAAAAAGGTCTTAAATTTGGGGACAGAAAGACAGGAATTGCGATGTGTCCTAATGTGATTATTATTAAACTTCAGAACTCTACGATTTAATACAATAAATGCGTGATTGTTGATGACTACTGCTGTTGACGAATGTTTGCTTTAAGGTGTTTATATTCTAATACGTTGTAGATGATTGTAAGAGTGCATATTTTATGTCCCTTATCGGTTTGAATGAGCAGCTGGAATTAGTGAAGCACAGACATTTCAAAATAAGAGTCCCCGGGCTTGTTGATAGTTAAAGGTCCCATTGCATCTGGGATTTTATAAAATTTGGCCCACCCTGTCACAAGAAGGAAAGGCTAAGATTTTTTTGTACATTCCATATATGTGATCAATAACTAAGGTGGTAGAAAAGACAGATAACCGATTAATTGGCCGATCGTTAAAAAAAATATCATAGTCGTTTAGGGTTAGGGTAAACCCTGACGGGTACAGACATAGAGGCTACAAGGGTCCAAAATAAATAAAGTCCCAGATGCAGTTTATTAATCAACCAAAATCCCAATAGATCTGGTACATAACACTTTAACTATAAACAAGCCTGAAACACACTAGGGACTCTTATTTTGCAATAATGGAGACTTGGCACCATTACATTCCTTGTATTTGAGTATTTACCAAAGTAAGCCTTTTATAGCTTATATATTTACCCAGTGGCGGATTTAGGCATGGGCGACATGGGCAGTTGCCCAGGTCGGTCTCTTGTGGGGGGGGCGGCACTCCCCACCCCCTCCACCGCCCCCCACCCTCACCCCCCTGGTCAACAACTTCGGGGGCATTCTCATTTACAATCAACCCCCAAAATTCAACTGCACCGAGTAATTGGTAAAACCAACTAGAAACTGATCTTTGTGCGTGCAGCCTCTAAAATAGAAATAAAGAATACTTATCAAGTAATTAATCGCAAATGGAAAATTCATAGAAATTTCGAGCCTGGGGGGCCTGGGTATCTCAGCGAGTATTTACGCTGACTATCACCCCTGGAGTCGCGAGTTCGAATCCAGGGCATGCTGAGTGACTCCAGCCAGGTGTCCTAAGCAACCAAATCGGCCTGGTTGCTAGGAGGGTAGAGTCACATGGGGTAACCTCCTCGTGGTCACTATAATGTGGTTCGCTCTCGGTGGGGCGTGTGGTGAGTTGTGCGTGGATGCCGCGAAGAATAGCGTGAAGCCTCCACACGCGCTACGTCTCCACGGTAACGTGCTCAAGAAGCCACGTGATAAGATGCGCGGATTGACAGTCTCAGACACGGAGGCAACTGAGATTCGTCCTCCGTCACCCGGATTGAGGCGAGTCACTACGCCACCACGAGCGCATTGGGAATTGGGGATTCCCAATGCGGCAGTTCTGAGGTGAAACGTCCACTGTGTGGCGCTAAAA
>NC_059375.1:43507107-43524607 GCF_019703515.2 Myxocyprinus asiaticus
AAGGTTGTGGAAAAGGCTGGTAACCGATTAATTGGCCGATAGTTTTTAAATTGATTTATAGAATGTTAAAAACCTTCTTAGATTTTCCTTACTTTGACGGGCACAGACATAGAGACTACAAGTGTCCAAAATGAATCAAATTCCAGATGCAGTTTATTGTGCAACCAAAATCAAATTAATAACCAGAAAAATATTTGGAGCATTACACAGGTTATGGTCTGTCCCCATTTAGATAGCTAAGTAAATATGTGTGTATGTTACAGGTGGAGAAGCGTCTGGAACTAGTTAAACAGGTGTCTCACAGCACACACAAGAAGCTGACCACATGTCTTCAGGGTCAACAGGGTGTGGACGTGGACAAGAGATCTGTCAGGTCACCTTCAGTAAGTCATGACCCACTGACCTTTCTGTGTCAAGGCTAATTTACAGTATACTTACTGGGTGAACAGGCTTTTTTGAGTTCGCCTTACAATGATGATCAAATGCAGTGACTGTCAATGTGTTCGTTTGGTGATATTACTCCTGTTCGTCAACATATCTGAAATTCTTGGTTAAGGAGTGTTGATGATTGGTTAAAACTAATCTTGTGTGTGGTTTGGACGTGATGCTTTTTATTTACAATCACACGTGACAGCTGAGGAGTAGTTACATAGGTTAATATCATAAAAAATTGGTAACTTACTTCTCTTGGATTTTGTGCATAAGAACACTTTTTTAAAAATATGATTCACAACACAAACTCCACAAAGACCACAACAAATGCGTGCGTTTAAAAAAACGAAAGTAAAATTAGATAACTTTTCACCAAAAGTAGAAGGGGCTCCGTGACAAGTTTATTAAGGTAAAAAAGTGATGCAACGCTAAAAAGCTGCGTTCCACGAAAGACCTGCATTATTGGCATTACTTCTTTGGATGAAACAGTACGTTAAACATCGTGACCTCAAAGACTAATTTTAAAATGACATCGCATCTAGTATAAATGCCGGCTTCATTCGCCTAGGGTGTTTTAGATCGTCCAGGAGAAATAAATGTGGCTTCTTCCATAGTATATTTGTTAAAAAAACAACAAAAAATAAACATTTACTTCTGATCACCAATAGCAGGGATGTGGATTAGTTCAAGAAGCCATTCGACTCCTCTCTCATTAATATGCACTCAACTGAAACGCTTCTGGGGCGCTGAACTGCCACTATTCTTAAAGAGACAGTACCGTTTTAGCACCTGTTCTACATATCAGTGTAAACACTTGTAAATAATATACATGTAATAAAACATATGTGCAGTTTCAAGGAATTTTTACATTTTTAAAAAGCTAAAATGTGACCAAAATGATGAAAAACGAATAATAAAAAATGTGTCGAATACATTTTTTCGTAATGTAACAATTTAGAAGGTCTCCAGTATAATGAACAGCATTAGTTGTGAGAGAATTTGTTTCATATGTTATCACAACAAACATTATAAAATATAGCTGCAAGCAGCAACTACAGTAACAAGCACCAAAATCACATAGACTCCAACCGCATGATTTTAGGACATACGGTTCATAAGTTACAGGCAAAAATAGCCATTTTTGATATTTCTTGATCTATAGGTGGCGCTGTCACCACACGTTTCATGTACCCTCAGATCATGGTCCTGATGAAGCATACCAAGTTTCGTTTCGACACGACAAACCGTTGCAGAGAAATAGCTTTGCGTCCTGTTTTACGCCGACCTCTTAAATTTGTGTTAACGTAACTTTTCAACTAAGGCAAAAATCTGCATGATTCACTATGATGTGCAGCTCGGTCTGAAAATTGTTATGAGTCATTGTTTAGTTTGTATTCATAATTTTAATGTAAGGGGTCCATTTGAATCATCAGGAGGAGAGTAATCTCTTGTACAAATGGTTCAAAAGACACATGCAAAAGAAATGTGAATTTTCTAACTGATGGTGGCGCTACAGAGTGGGTCCTAGAGACCCCAAATTTGGTATAGGGGCTATTCATGACCAACCCTATCAGTGTGTCAAATGTAATCATTTTCGTATATACGGTTCTATGGGCTGCCATAGACTCCAGACAGAAAAATAATAATAATAAGAATATAGCTGTAAGCAGCAATTAACGGGGTTCAAGTGTTTAAGGGCCTTTAAGTACATATGCAACAGATATAAAGTTTTTAGACAGTCCGTTAGTTAGTTAGTTAGTTTAGTTAGTTTGTGTTTGTTGTCCCCTTAGGGAAAACTAATTTTGCTGCAAGGTGCCAAAGCAGACTCACATTCTAATCACACATCTAATCACCCAGTTACAAAATACAAAATAAATAATACACAATACAAATACAAATTGCACAAAATTGCAACATATGGTCAAGTTAGTTTAATCTGACCATGAGGAGTTCAGTAACCAAATGGCCACGGACACAAAGGAGGCCTTAATTGGATTTGTTCTACCTCCTGGCACTCTAAAGCGATGACCAGATGGCATCATCCTGAATTCTTTCTGTAATGGATGATCGGGAATACTGAGAATCGAGTGTGCCTTAAGTAAAACCTGTCTATAAAAGATATCAATGGGCTGGGCTTGATTTACCCCAATTACTTTTCCTGCCACCTTTACAAGATAGTTAATCTATTTAAGAGTGTCAAATCGGGGCCTGGGTAGCTCAGCGAGTATTGACGCTGACTACCACACCCTGGAATCACGAGTTTGAATCCAGGGTGTGCTGAGTGACTCCAGCCAGGTCTGCTAAGCAACCAAATTGGCCCGGTTGCTAGGGAGGGTAGAGTCACATGGGGTAACCTCCTCGTGGTCGTGATTAGTGGTTCTCGCTCTCAATGGGGCGTGTGGTAAGTTGTGCATGGATCGCGGAGAGTAGCATGAGCCTCCACATGCTGTGAGTCTCTGCGGTGTCATGCACAAGCAAGATTCTTATCCGAATTAAAACCATCTGATTTACTCTCCTTAGTAGAAGTGTTATCCTTCCTGCCAACTGATCTTCAATCTTGTCTTTATATTTTAACCTATCTTTATTCATTTCTGCTCTCACAATCTTTCTGATTTCTCTCACTTTGTTTAGGTTTCCCAGCTGAAAAGCTATTTTCCTTTTGCACAAAAGATCTTTTGTGCCTTCTGAGATCCAAGGCTTTATTGTTAGCACCTGCAGCAATGATAAAGTGTCTTAATTTTCAGAAAAATCAGGTTAGGTAGCACAGAGATGTGGCATTTTTTATGTTCCTGACTGTTATAGCATGTCCTCAGATGGACCCCGTACAAAAGTGTTCCAGATTTGGTGACAATATCTCATTCCATTGAAAAGTTAATACCATTTAAGTAAAAGTGGCCGTGCCCACTTTGTACATTTTTGCATACCGTTGCGATGATGAATCGAAAGTTTCTGCACTGGTTTGTTCCGTTCGTGTGAACGGTCTAGGACTAGTTAAAAAAAAGTAGTTTTTTAAATAATCTAAAATATTTAACGAACGATTTGATTCACACCAATGCTTCTTGAGGCAAAGTTGTTCAGAATGAGGAAATCTTTCATATGGTATGAATAACGTGTGTCTGAGTGAAACACAGTGGTATATACAACGATTTATACACATGAAAAACACGATAGCGCCTCCCGGTGGCTAATTTTTTTTCACGTTTTGTACAGACTTCTTGGGCAAAGAGACAAATAGGCCTACCATGTTTCGTTCTGATCTGCCTTTTCTAACCCTATGTAATAGCTGCTGAAAGTTGATTGGTCGATGGCAGACATGTTTTTAAAGATATATGACTGTCCTCATAGACCTTGATGGCACCATGGATGAAGAAATTGCATACAAAATTTCAAGTCGATCGGATCAACGGTTCCATAGTTAGAGCCATTTTTTAGATTTTTAATTATTATAGCGCCACCAAGAGGCAGAGGCACGCAATTTTGAGTACTACCATTCCCCAAAGTTTCAAGTCTCTAGGCCGATCAGTTTTAGGGCAGAAAAAGCCATATACCTAGACTGAAATGAATCAGAATCAAATCAGAATCAAATTTAATCTAAAGCTTGTAAATCGAATAGAATCAGGACATCTGTACCAGAACTGTCCTATTGGTATTCAGAAACATGAACGTTCAGAAGTGGTTAAAATATTGAAATAAGGTTCAAACCAGCACAAGCAAACATGTGTGTTGTGTTATTTTGTGTTGTGTGTGTATTTACTGTTATATATGTGTATTTGCGAGCAGAAGAAGCTTCCTCTGACATCACTAGCTCAGTGTTTGGTGGAGGGCGCTGCTGTTCTGGGTGACGATTCACTGCTGGGGTAAGAACTTATTTAATCACACGCCCATGTTCACGTCTCGTTTGAATCAGACATTGATCATGTGACACAGTTTAGGTTATGACCTTTGACAGAGCATTGACACATCTCTTGTAGGAAGATGCTGAAGATTTGTGGAGAGACGCAGGACAGACTCGCACAAGAACTTCAGCTATTTGAACTCCAAATCGAGCGGGATGTCATCGAACCACTCTACACTCTCGCTGAGGTGAGTGAGCGAAACGTGTAGATAAACTAGCTCAAAACTTGTAATCCTGAAAACTTTGTTTACTTCTGTCATTTTATATTGTGTCCTCATAGGTCGAAATTCCCAACATTCAAAAACAAAGAAAACATTTAGCCAAACTGGTGCTGGACATGGACTCTGCTCGAACACGGTGAGAAACACACACATTAACCCTAAACCTAAACCTCACACAAACCTGTTAATGTCAGTACATTTAAAGCAAAACATGATTTGGACGATTTATGGGTCTTTTTATCTAGCGAGGACTGCTGAAAATGTCTGGGTAGTAACAGATTACATGTAATCTGGATTATGTAATCCGATTACAAAAATCTAGTACTTGTAATTAGATTGAATTACATTTTAAAATAGTCAGAATCAGATTACAGTTACATTTTATGGATTACATGATTACATATTAATCAGGCAAAGGCAGTAAACTGCGCATAAAGACCTGAAACTAGACACCAGCCATAATTACAGTGAAGATGGAGCGGTAATCCACAATCCAAAAGCAATCAGATGATATTACCTTAAAATGTAATCCAAGAGGTTTGTAATCAATACCAGATTACAATTCAGAAGTAATCTACCCAGCACTGCTCACAAGTCGATTTTCGTCACGTTTCACTTTATTAAAAACGTCGATAAAAATGGTGTTAACACTTCAATGCATACCTCGGGTCTTTAGTGACCCAGGACCTAATTTCACATCTTTTACCTCATCCATTTTTTGGAGATCCTGTATGACCACACCTCCTTGGTATTCCTAAACCTTTCTCTTATGAATCATTCAACAGCAAAACAATGCCAAAATTGCATAAAAATATTTTTCTCTAATTGTTTAATTACCAAACGTGTATAGGGTCTTTAGTGACCCGAGATATGTAATAGCGTTACAATACATTTTATAAATAATATTTTTATAATTATTTCAGCCTCATCTCACATAACATTCGGCAAGTGTGTGCCGATTTTTCTCTAGCCGAAATCGGTATACGTTGACCGAATTTGAAAACACTGCCCCCAGAGGCTAAAGCGGTAAGTGTTTTAGAGCATATAAACAAGTGTGATATCCATTTATATCCAGGAGAGGCCGCCAGAAGCCAGTTGTTAAAATAATTGTTTTCAGCTGAACAGGGTGTAAAACAGTGAAGAGAAATGCTAATTTTATTTAATCTACTCCCCAACCAAAACTCAAATCTAACCCTAACCAATAGTAGAGACTAAATGCAATGTTAGAGATAAAAATGCAACCTCCTTATCACACTCGTGATTGTTTATACAAATGTGATTACTTCCTTGTTTGATTGGGGATTGAACTGTGGTCTCCCATGCAACTGATGCAACACGCTACCAGTCGTGCCACCAGGGAAAATAATTGTTGTCCTAGGGTACCAAAACTTTTGGAAACAGCATGCCGACTTCCCGTGTGATCATGTTGATTATTTCATATCTATATATGTTTGCTATCACAGAATATCTATTTCTTTGTTTATTACAAGACAAATGAGTTCCATATTCATGCAAATTATTACTATTCCTTGTCGATTTTTTGCCGCAGTGGTGGCAAATTATCAGTATCACATTTGGGTACACACATACATATTATAAATGTGATTCGTTCCTAAAAGTGGTGCTGTTATTTTAGTGATTGATTTATATATTGTGTGTGTGTGTGTGTGTGTGTGTGTGTGACTGTATATGTGTGTGTGTGTGTGTATGTATGTATGTGACTGTATGTGTGTGTGTGTGTGTGTATGTGTGTGTGTGTGTGCAGTCCCAGTGAGAGAGTATAGGAAAGGGGCAAAATGTAAGTGAAGTGTTTATAAGTAAAAATCAAATTCATAGATGTACAAAAAATATGCATAATATCATGTGTAAAGCCACAATTGATGCCCGGGTCAAAACTGACCCGCGAATGGGTCTTCAAATGGTTATATCTCTTAAACTATTTTATTTAAAAAATCTGAAAAAAATCTGTTATGTGTATTTTGATAGTCTTGACAAAGAAAAAAAGTTTGGTTCCCGTACTAAAAACTATGTGGTATTTAAAAATTATTATCTACCTCTCCCGGGACAAAAATGACCCAAACGCAATAGGAGGGTTAAACAAAAAAACTGATAGCCCCACCCCCAACTCACGGCATTGGTTGAGTAACGTTGTTAGGGCGGGTCTAAACTGGTCACTCAAAACAAACACAGTAATTTTTATAGCCCCACAAAGGCACAGTGTTTACAGTTTTTGAGAAAATTAACCTCTGAATTGCAAACTTATAGTTATCACTGCATAGCTGAGATAGAAGAAAGTAATTTTAACACTGGAAAAGTTAATACTTCATCTTTAAGGGTTAATAATACAGCATTTTCTCTTCTCAAACTGTAGGTGGCAGCAGTCATCGAGATCTTCAACTCTGTCCAATAAGGAAACGGCAACCGGGGCCAAAGCCGACGCCCTCAGGGAGGAGATGGAGGAGGCAGCCAATCGCATGGAGATCTGTAGGGTGGGTGGGGCTTATTTCTCTTGTGTTCATCATCCTCTCTCTTTCTCTGAAGTGCAAACTTTTTGTGCATTTTTAATGATGATTTTGATGTTTTTGTTTCAGGATCAGCTGTCAGCAGACATGTACAGTTTCATGGCCAAAGAAATTGACTATGCAAACTACTTCCAAATGGTGAGTGTGTTACTGTAACAAACCTCTTATTTAGAGTTCTGCCCTCTGACAGTATGGCCCAATTAATAATCTCTCTCTCTCTGTCTTTTCTCTGTTTTTAGTTGATAGAAGTCCAGGCAGAGTACCACAGGAAGTCTTTAGACTTGCTCCAGAACATTCTCCCTCAGATCAAAGCTCAACAGGGTGAGAATCAAGAATGGACTGAATCAGAACCGAATTAGAATAAATAAAAAAAAACTGTGTTACAGAGAGACACTTACAGTGGAAGTGAATGGGGCCGATACGTAAACATTACAATACACACTGTTTCAAAAGTATAGCCACAAGACATAAACAATATACATGTTAACATGATTGTTGTGTGTTAAAAAGAAGGATTAACCAGCGTTATGGCCAGATTATTATTATTGTATCATGATACTGAATGATTACCATATGTACAGTATTTACATAGCACTCCAAGGGACTTCTCAGAGTACTCATATCATGGTACATGTCCAAATAAACATGATATAGCTATTAAACCTATCCCAAAAATTCCATGGTATATTACCATGGTCCTCTCTAGTGCTGTTTTTTAATGTTTTTCGAGAATGCCTGTAATAGTAAATGTTTTCACAGCTTGGTTTTTATATTTCCTGTCCATATTTTGGTTTCAGAGTCGTGGGTGGAGAAGCCGTGCTACGGGAAACCTTTAGAAGAACATCTGACTTTGAGTGGCAGAGAAATCGCGTTCCCTATCGAGGCGTGTGTGACGATGCTGCTGGACTGCGGCCTACAGGAGGAGGTCAAAACACTGACATTGATACTATACTGTTTAAACTCTTCCTCTACCTCAATTCCTCATGACAGGTGTGACGAGAGCAGCTCTGTAAATTCAGAAATGTTTAAAAGGGTTAAACGGGAGGGTCTGGGTATCTCAGCGAGTATTGACGTTGACTGTCACCCCTGGAGTCGTGCGTTTGAATCCAGGGCGTGCTGAGTGACTCCAGCCAGGTCTCCTAAGCAACCAAATTGGCCCGGTTGCTAGGGAGGGTAGAGTCACCTGGGGTAACCTCCTCGTGGTCGTGATTAGTGGTTCTCGCTCTCAATGGGGCGTGTGGTGAGTTGTGCGTGGATCGTGGAGAGTAGCATGAGCCTCCACATGCTGTGAGTCTCCGTGGTGTCATGCACAACGAGTCACGTGATAAGATGCACGGATTGACGGTCTCAGAAGCGGAGGCAACTGAGACTTGTCCTCCACCACCCGGATTGAGGTGAGTAACCGCGCCACCACGAGGACCTACTAAGTAGTGGGAATTGGGCATTCCAAATTTAGGGGATAAAAAAAAAAAAAAAGCAAAACTTCCTCCCATTATCCTAATAGAACTTGTATTGAAACTAAACTGCAAAAATGGCCTATTTAGAATTCAGCCCTTTGACTAGGGATGGGTATCAATACAAATGTCCTAATTCGATTCCGATTCATAATCTCTCGATTTGATTCAGTTCCGATTAATTTTGGTATATTGCTTCAAGTGAAACAATTTGATGATTCTCACTACCAATATGTGATACCACAACAAAATACGTAAACATTGAGTAAACATTGTTTCAAGTTCTCAAGTAATTATTCACGACAAATAAACAGCCTGTAATAAAGAACAAACAACTCCGATATTTTGATACAAATCTGCTTTTTTTGTCCCGCTGTTTACGTTTGCTTTAGACTAGTGCTGTCAGTCAATTAAATATATTTAATCGCGATTAATTGCATGATTTTTTTTATAGTTAATCGCAATTTAATCTCAGATTTTTAAAGTGCTGAAATTTGATTCTGTATATACCTCTTGTCCTCTCAAAATGCATTTCGTTCCTTTTTATGGAAGAAAACAAAACAATATGTAACAATAATGCTTTATTAAGCCCTTAAACTCTATGGAGCGCTATATTGCGATAAAAGTTTACGCTTAAAACGTTAAAGTCTCTGTATACATAAATCAGGCATATGAGGTATCTTTTGAAAGCTTAGAATCTGAATTATTCAGAAATATCCATTACTTCTGCATTTATGTTACTTAAAATAACAAAATAAGGCCTCAAAACGTTTGCATTGGAAATTAGCGCCCTCTAGAGGTAATGGGGTAGAAATATTTATATAATTTTTTTTTAATTCTTTCACATAGCACCTAAATGGACATGTCATATATCAAATGAAAGCTCTCATTCTGGAATGTGACTGTACAGTTTATGTAGTTGCCCTAATACCACAGTTTGAAAGATTTTCAAAAGAATCACAAAGTGAAATATGAAGTCATCAAATACAAGCTTCACTTTTATGCTCCGATCACTGCTGCTGTTAGCCAAAATAGCCAAAAACTTTATATCTGCTTTTATCTTAGGAAGTTTCTATATTTTTTATTTGTCTGTAAGCTTGCTTGGGTGTATAATCTAATGTTATCTTAGATGTCCAGAACAAAATGTGCCATCCAGCAGGAAAAGCATGCAAAACAAATCATCAGAAAATATGTTTTCGACTATTGATAATAAAATGTTATATATCATTGCAAAGGGGAGGATCTCTGCTTTCTAATGACACCTAGATTGAGCTTCTAGTCCACTCAGAGGCCGAGATATTCAATGAAATAATGAGGGTGGTGCTTGAACTGAAAATTAGACTGAATGTCTATGGACGAGCACATCTGTGAGGGATAAAATGTGTTAGAGCGCCACCTACATTTCAGATCTGTATATTGTGATGGAATATGATAGAGAAAAAAAAATTTCTAGTGCTTTCTGCCATCTAGTGGAATAAAATGAGACTTTTCAAAGTGAGGCTGAGTGAACAGAAACACAATTACATGCTTACAAATTTTGGAAAACAAAACAATTGTTTTTTTGTTTTTTTTTAATTAGACCAATTTTTTGCAATTAGTCCACCGTATGTGTGACTGGTGAGCTTTTAAATTTGAGTGTGAAAAATTGATTGCGGCAGCCCAAAAAATGCAAAAAAACATTTTCCAAATAAAGCCTTCCACAGTATAAAGATGGAAATGCTCTAAAATAGCATCAATTCAAGTAACATTAAACGTTTAAAAGTCTATGTGGCATTGATTTGCCAATCATAACAGAGCTCTATCACTAATTTATATTTAGATGTCTCAAAGGCACAGCAACAAAACAGTGAAGTTTTAGAGAGTGGGTGGAAAATAATCCTGAAAAACGTGTTATTTAGCGAAAAATTTACTAATATTATAACCAGGGGCGGACTGGCCATAGGGAGAACCGGGACTTTTCCCAGTGGGCCAGCCATGAAACGGGGCCAAACAGGTGGCGATAAGCTGAAACGGGCTGCCGTGTTATGCCGAACGGGCCGTAAAACTGCGCCGCGATATGCAGAAAAGGACAGGGAGAACCCCTAACCACAACTCAACAACTTTTGGGCCGGTTTCTATGTAAAATCCAGGGTCGATTTCTCTTCCCAGTCCGCCCCTGATTATAACAATATAAATGTATATGTTCGTGTGTGTATCAGGGTTTGTTTAGAATTGCACCATCTGCATCGAAACTGAAGAAGTTGAAAGCGTCATTAGATTGTGGAGTATTGGATTATCAGGAATATTCTGCAGATCCTCACGCCGTCGCAGGTGAGATTTACCTCTGACCATTTGTTTTTTTACTATCACACGATTGCACCTGATGTGAACTCAGTGCATGTGTTTTTGTTTTTGTTGGGCAGGTGCTCTAAAATCATACCTGCGTGAGCTGCCCGAACCTCTGCTGACCTTTGACCTGTATGAAGAGTGGATTCAAGCATCAAAGTGAGTGAATCTGACATTGCTAAAGAACAATTGTACAGCTGTTAATAGATTCACAGATGGTTTGTTTTTATGGTTCGTGTGCCATTGTAGTTATGAGTTTGTTTACTGTAGTATTGCAGATCAAGACAAGCGTTTGCAAGCGTTATTAACAGTCTGTGAGCAACTGCCCACAGCAAACAGCAACAACTTCAAGTGAGTATAAACAAATATCCCATAATCCCACAGTGACTACTGGAAAGACCTGCATATCTGCTCACCAGCATGTTGTGTTGTGGATGCTGGTTTGTAAAAGCTGGTCTTAATGATTTTTAAGAATTTTAGGAACTGTTTTGTGTTGTATTAGTGGACTGTTGAAAGAGGTGTATTGCATCTGATGACTTAAAATTATATTGTTTTTATATTTATATTTCATTTGTTCCACCAGGTATTTAATCAGATTTCTTGCCAAGCTGAACGAGTATCAGGACTACAATAAAATGACACCAGGAAACATTGCGATAGTCCTGGGGCCAAACCTGCTGTGGGCGCACACTGAGGGGTGAGTGACAACACACTGACGGGGAACTCACTAAAGGTCGATTTATACTTCTGCATTAAAATTACGCCGTAGCCTTTACACAGTGGTTTGAATTTATAGTTCTGCATTGGTGTGTCTGAGTTGTTCTGCAAATACACAGCTAAAAATGCTTGTGTGTTGAGGGAAAATGTCTTCATTTTTGAAATACATTTAATAAGTTTTTATTAAGTCAAAAGAATTTATTAAATTAATTTGAAGCATTAAAAACAAGTTCATCAAAAAATGTGAACATGTTGAGATTTATGTTCATATTGTTTATTTTACATGTTGCCTGCCATGAAGAGAGAAATTAAATCTTGCATATACTGTATGCTTGCTCTTGAGTCGCTTAATATAAATAAATAAATAAATATTATGGCATACTTTGACATTCCGCACTGAAAAAGATCAAATTAATGAACTATTAATTAACTACTCAAATGACCAACGCAAACTAGGTGTCGTTTCATAGGAAATATGACCTTTTAACAAGTGCCAAGCCACAGGGGGGCGCTGAACACGGGGGAAAAAAAAGAAAATATTATGGAATTATGTAATAACCAGTTGCATGATCTGCACAAAATATGTGTCATTTTAAAGCTTAGACTCTTATCTTTACAGTGAATATAGCTGATCTGACCAATTCTCAAATACTGCTTTTAAATTGGCTGATAAATTAGAACTGTTCCATTTTCATAATTTGCAAATTTGCGATCGCAACAATCATATTTAGAACCAGTAAAAAGATCATAAAGATCACACAGCCATGTGTTATATATCTTTGGAAAGGTCTGGATGAGTAGAATACAACAAGCAGAGACCAAACTACAGTGAGTATTAGTGTGTGAAATCCACATGTATAGTAAACGGATAAAAAATGAATTTTGGTCACATTTTGGTTTATTACTTCATGAAAAATAAGCGTGATATAGAAAATGAGGTATCGAAACTTACAGTAGAGGACTCTGAATCAAACAAGCCCACACTCGATGTAATACAATGAGTAGATCCTGAAATATTCCTCAAAGAGTGTCATGTAGTGGCATCTTTATAGCGACAGTTTCTCTGGGATCGATTCACTGAAACATGATCCTTCGGGTCATAGATGTGATAGATCGTCATCACTGGATGTCTAGAGAGTGTGGATGGAAAGTGGTACTATCCCACGTGAGTGAGCAGAGCCAGAGCGCACATACACAGACTGTGCTTATTTGCTTTCTAAGATATATTATGTCAAAAAAGAAAACTTTGGACAACTATTATTTGGGTAGTTTTCTCAGTAGTGTCTAAAACTGAAAATCTCCGAACTGTTCCAAATCTATTTTCTTCATAGTTCAAAGTGGTTTCTATTAACCCTTTAAGCTCGGATGGACCTGCGAGAAAAACTAATTATCAAAATATTAATAACTACATTCTTGGCCAACACAAAATGTGTATCATTTGAAATCTTAGAAGCTCTACTTTCCAATGCATGTAGGCATTAAGACCAAAACTGAACAAGTGCTTTGACTATAAACACGTTAACTTTCCTAGATCAGATGACGTTATCGAAAATGCTGTAGCATCGTGGAACGCTAAACCAATCGGATTGGGTTCAGATTGCTCCAACCAGTGGTGAAAGTCCTCCATATTTGGGCAGGGAATCATGTCAGTTCAACCACTGTAATAACATATGGCCACCAGGAGATGGCGCCAAGTGCATGACACATATTCAATGATGACTCAAATGGCACAGAATTAAACTCATTCTGTGAAATCTTATTTCTAAAATCATATCTGCATGCTATGAAAACTTTTAAGTCATTGTTGATTTGTTATTAGTTCATATGAACAATTATTATAGTTTTATTTGTTTGGTGAGGCTTTTGGACACATGGAGACCTTTTTGTACACTAGGATATTTATTTTTGTAATGCTATAACTTTTGATTGCTTTGTCGTATCAACACAAAATCAGCTACAAGTGACACGACTGGGAACAAAACAAAAGTTTTTCAGAGCCACCTCATTTACACCCAGAGATATATAAAAAAGTACATTTTTGGCTCAATGTATTTGTGATTTTTGAGCAGTTTCTTAGGCTGAGAGTCTCAGAATTTATCATAATCTACATTATATCATTAAATTTTTTTTACAAGTTTTCTTTAAAATGATACCAAACTCTTGACCCTCCTATTTATTTATTTATTTATTTATTTTGTCGAGTTAATTAGGGTTTGCCACTGAATGGCCTTCAGGGTGTAGGAGGTTAATGTACTGACAAACTAGAAATTTTCCATTTTCATAACTTATGAAATATGAATATTTACTGTACATCGTACTATCAAACATATGGTCAAAACATCGTTCAGATCGGTTGAATACAACAAGCATATTGTTTCACTCACAGACCAAATATACATTGTCTAAAAGCTGTGAAAGCACAGATTGTATAAGTTGTAAACTTTTGACCTTTTGAAGCATTTCTGCTTGTAACTTTCTGAAACATAAACAGAATTTAAAAATAGCATATGCTCCCTATTAAAATGAGCTTAAATGCAATGTGATATGATGCGTAGATGCTTCAAATAATATTGAAGAAAATGCAACGCTACCTCAGATATCCGTTTTATCATCCTGGGGCACGGTCTCTGGTTACAAAGTGGACCAATCACAGCTGTCGAGGTCTGTGTAGACGCAGCGCATACTTATATTTTTGGAGAGGTGCTTGTCAGGCTGTGGCGTAGGTTTGACACAGAAGTATAAATCGACCTTAAGAATGAATTGTGCTGGGAGATAGTGTTTATTTGTGTGTTTATTTGCATATTTGCATGTGTAATTCACTTCACAATGCAAACACGCCCAAAAATCTGTGCAGAATGCAAATCTCATTGGCTAAACTGTTCAGTTAATTCACCTCTGAGACTTTTCTGACCTTCATCATCATTAAAAGGCTAAATTATATGTTTATTACTCATCCATCTTAATGTTTTCCTCAGGAATATTACAGAGATGATGACAACGGTCTCACTGCAGATAGTAGGAATCATTGAGCCAATTATCCAGCATGCTGATTGGTTCTTCCCTGGAGGTGAGACATACAGATGGACCAATGAGATGCTCCATAGAGATGTTTAGCATCAATTCAGTGTTGTGTTGAGATGCTGCGATTAACGTATTTTTCATGTATCTTCCTGTCACAGAGATTGAGTTTATTGTAACGGGTAACTATGGCAGCCCCGTCCACACCAATCACAATGCCAATTATAGCTCCATGCCCTCACCCGACATGGACCAATCAGATCGCAGGCAGCAGGACCAGAGCAGACGACCTCTCAGTGTCGCCACCGACAACATGATGCTGGAGTTCTACAAGAAAGACGGGTATGAACAAAAACAGCAGTGCGTTCAGAGATAATAATAAATATAAAAAGCAAATATAAAATATAAGTATATATAGAAATACACAATAATAATAAAAAAAAAAGTTCTCTCTCACGAACTGCCATCTCTGGTCGCCTTTATCCCTCGCTCGCCTCATTCCGGGCGTGTGTCCAACACGCCCTCCTCCGCGCTACACTCCTCCCTGCGTTGCCTCAGGCCGGGGAGCCCCCGGCATGACGTACATCCCCTTGCGCCCCGCCTGCCGGTGGGTCATCCCCGCCTTCTTCGACCTGGGAGGAGACAGGAGGGGAAAAACAACAACAACAAAAAAAACAGGCAAGGGAAAGGCCAACACGGAGTGACAGCGAGAGAGAGAGAGGAGAGAGAGAAAAAGAAACTCACTCACCGTTCTCTGATGCACCGACGCGTGGTCCTTGATCACTCCTCCACCCTCTCAGGTGGACGACAGCTGCTCCTCCCCGAGCGGACAAACCTCCGACCCCCGTGGGGACACTTCTCCGCCCCTGGCAGCGGCCCTACCACTCCAGGCGTTCGGGGAGTCGATTCCCTCCTCCCCTCGCGGACGACGGTCTTCCCTCGACCCCTCCACGTTTTCTGGCAGCCGGCAGGGCACTCCTTCGCCCCTAGCAGCGGCTCCATCGCTCCAGGTGGTCGAGGAGTCCAGTCCCTCCTCGCCTTGCGGACGATGGCCGTTCTCCGCGTCCGGGCGGTCGGGCTACTCCGAAATACATGTTTTAAATGAATTTGACATATTTAATATTATTTTAGAAATAGGTGTAAGCCAAGTAAAGTTATTAAAATGTACTTCATTGTAAGTCATTAACTGTAATCTGATTACTTTTTGTACTTCTAAAGTAATTAGATTACAGTAATTACTTTGTAAATAAATTATGTGCCACACTGACTGAAATACAGAATGAGAAATGAATATATGACAGTAATAAGAATCTAATGACAATCACTATTGAGAATAATAAGAATTTCTGTGCAAACAAATTTAAAAGTAAAACTTTGCATTACAGTAAATTTACCGATTAATCGTGGCGATAGTTGCTTTTTAGAACTATCGGTTATCGGCAAAAATCTATGTCAATAGTTGCCGATAGTTTATTAATAATTTTGACATTTCAAAATAAGAGTCCCCAGTGTGTTTCAGGCTTGTTTATACTTAAAAGTCCTGCGTTATGCACCAAATCTTATTTTTTTCTGGTTATTATTGAGATTATTGAAATTACGTGTTTATTGTGGATTAAACTTTAAAATGTGCATAATTTTTTTAGTTTTCTCCCCAATTTGGAATGCCCAATTCCCAATGCGCTGTAAGTCCTCATCAATCCAGGTGGTGGAGGACGAATCTCAGTTGCCTCCGCGTCTGAGACCGTCAATCCGCGCATCTTATCACGTGGCTTGTTGAGCGTGTTACTGCGGAGACGTAGTGCGTGTGGAGGCTTCACGCTATTCTCCGCAGCATCCACACACAACTCACCACATGACCCACCGAGAGCGAGAACCACATTATAGCGACCACGAGGAGGTTACCCCATGTGACTTTTGGCCTATTAATCGGTTATTGGCCTTTCCCACCACCTTAGTTATCAGTATCGGCAAAATCCACTATTGGTCGACCTCTAGTCCTACACTTTCTTGATGCTAAATATGATTTCTTGTTTTTTTTATTTTTGGATAAAATGTGAAAACATGCTTTAATGAGATTCATTCATATGAAAGGCTCTTTAGGGTGAGAACCTTTGCTCATCAGTAGTTTGTAGTTGCATGTCTCCCTGTTTGATTCCTCATCAGCTCATGGAAACTGAGTCACTGGCCTCTTGTTTATGGATCTCCATTTCGGCTCTCAGTCTCTGTGTGATCTGACATGGTTTGGGTTTCAATGACTGATGCTTCTGCTTTTATTCCACTAATGCAGCATTAGGAAAATTCAAAGGTAAAGCTTCCTTTCTTACTGTCTGCTCTGACAGTCTGAACTTCACTGATATCCTGCAAACCTGCTGATTTTTTTACACTTAGGAGTTGTGTTATAATTGTATGAAAGTTGTAAAAGAACAGCGTGCATGTGAATTTATGTCCTGAAAAAAGTGTTTTAAAGTGACGTTTAATGGCAGTGAAAATGTGTTGAACGGTGCTTGAAATAAATATTGTTATTTCTAAAAAAATCGCTTATTACTTAAAATTCTATGGACCCGCTGGCGGGTAAATGCACTTCTGCATTTATGTTACTTAAAATAACAAAATAAGGCCTCAAAACATTCACGTCTGAAATTAGCGCCCCCTAGAGGTAATGGGGTAGAAATATTTATATCAAAATAAAAGTCCTTCACATAGCACCTAAATAGGCAAGTCACATAACAAATGAAAGCTCTCATTCTCAGGAATCTGACTGTACAGTTTATTATGTTGCCATCCAGAAGGAAAAGCATGCAAAACAAATCACCAGAAAAATATGTTTTCGACTATGGATGATACAGTGTTATATATCATCGCAAATCTCAGCTTTCTAATGACACCTAGATTGAGCTTCTAGTCCACTCAGAGGCC